>NC_081408.1:190251694-190551694 GCF_030272615.1 Cryptomeria japonica
AGAATATAGTTTTTTATACCCAATCACAAATTCAATCCAAATGGACATAATCTTGTCTACCCACATGTGTCATGTACACAGGAGAAAGGTATGATCTTCTAAATTCAGAAAACATATAAGAAGAAAACCCAAAATTAGGAAGATTTGAATCAGAAGAAAAGAAGCGAACTAGCCCATAGAAATAGTGTGCAAAACCGTCATTACTGAAACCCAAATGGTGAAAAATCACACCTGTTCTCCATTGTTTCTGATCAAGAAATCTCTTTCTTCAGTGCAGAGCAGAGAGGTCAAGCTGTGTTGGGTGTCAGTCTCAGCCATTATATACAATTTAATGCTTAATGCTTCTCACAAAACAACTCTCTAGGCTTCAAAACTTATCAGGCATATTGCAATGACAATCCTATCCTCCCTTTTGTAATGCAGTTGCGTGGGAGAGAAGAAAGACAAATGTTATTTTATAGTTCAGAAGCTTAACAGGCAAGAAAAAGGTTATTTTACAGTGCAGTAACTTAAGACAGGAGAAAGATTTGTTTTCTTTTGAATTGTCAGTAATTAGTTTTGATCAATTTAAAAAAAAAAAAATTAAAGTTATTTTGTTTTGTTCATTTATCAAGGACCAAGTTCCCCTGGACTTCTTTTTCGTTTTGCTTTTGAATTTTAGTTTTTTTCTATGAAAAAATATTTAATTTAATTTTTAAATATGTAAATATATGTTTTAATAATTCCACTAATTAAAAGCAAGGTCAACAAAATATTATTATATTTAAATATAAAAGAACAAATCAATTAGTGGGTTAGATCTATCTAGATGCTTCTTTCAATAATAATATGTGGATAAATTAAAATAAATTTATAACATTAAAACTAATTAAAATCTCAATAATTATGCCGAGAGGCGTAACCTACAATGGCATCATATAGGGGTCATCAGGTCTGTCGGTGTAAGAAAAAAGAAATGTTTCATATTTCTGACAGTTACACAGAGAAGCATCTCTATAGCCGTAACATAATTTAAGAGTGCGTTACATTTCATGGACAACAATGGTGAGCATAAGAATGGGGCTGCTGAAGAGTCTAACGTACCGCGAGCATAGTGGAAGAGCAACGGTACCACCAGCATAGTGGAAGAGCAGCAGTTTCCTCCCACACTGCAATGATAGTGGAAGATTGGAAGACGATCTCTTTAAATGAAACCATTGTGTTCCCATATCTCTATTATTCTACAATCGATTTTTTTGCAACCTCGATGAAGATCCAAATACAGATTACAATCATCGCATTATTGGTGAGCAGGATTTCAGTATTTGTTTAAAATCTATATTTTCTTTCTCTATTAGATTTAAGCAATGTATTCATTTGCAGGTTCTAGTGCATCATAATCAAGGTTTTTGTCAATCTATCAATTCGTTATTTACTTTGCCCTTTTCATGCATAAATCGGGTATGCTTTTTTTGATTTGTTATTTACTCTGCCTTTCTCCTATCTGCCCCACAACACTATACAGGTTGATTTAATCCTCAATAATGGTGAAACATAGGCCTAACATCACTATTTTGATAGAATGATTTTGAATGAATAAAACCTAGACGAGGAGAAGCACAATAAGCTCAATAAGTCTAGCATTTCCATGTATTATTATGCTTGATTGTACATGTAAAACAATATTCATGTAGATTAAAATCTAGACGCTTCCATGTCTATATGTCTGGGTCTTCATGACATATATGTCTTTATGGAGGCTATCGATGAGGCTGATGAAAGAGTTAATGAAGCCAACCACTAGGCGATCAAAGCCAACAATGGGTTCAACAAGCGCTTACCCAGATTGATCACTTCAAATTTTCTATCGCATTCTTGTTTTTGCTATCTTATGTTTTCCCCAAAGTCGCATTCCTTTCTCTTTTGTGTTATGATGTCTTGAAATGGACTCATTTGTACTTTTGTTTTGATGATCTATGTTCTTGTATGGATGTTTGTAGGTGAGCAAGGTCAAAGATAGATGAAGCTACTATCATTATTTCTTGTAACTGTTTTGTTTCTGCTTGCTACTATCATTATTTTTTGATGGATGTCCATACCCGTATCCCATTCCAATGCTTCCATTTTTTTGCAGACAACACACAGGGAAGAAGAAAAGCAAAAGGATATGTTGAATGCACAGATCACGTAGGCCATCCAAGTTCTCAGGGTTCTCTCCAGTCCATTGTTGCATTTGTTCCTGTAGTTTTTTAGTTTTTTCTTTTAAACTATTTATACTTTATTTGCATTCCACTCATGAGCATATATTTTTCATCAGTAAGGAAAGAATATCATAAATAAAAGTAGAGAGGTACATTACCCTTAATTTCTAAAGGGTTCACAATGAATGTCCAATAGGTTAAATCCCTATTTAAGCACTTTGTTGGGACCCTTTATGTTCAATTTATATAATGTATTTCAACTTTACTTATATTATATTTGTAAATAGATTTGTTTATACTATTGATAGCACATGGTGTGGATTATTGGTTGTTTCATAAATTTACAATTAAATCAATATTTTAAAAAGAAATTAAAAACTTTTGAGGAATTGATAATTTGCAGTTCATTTAGTTCATTTAATTATTAGTATCAATTCGATATATTAAATTGATTAGTATCAATTTGATATAAACAACTTTTTTATTTCTATAAAGTGATAAAACAAATAATTTTTATCTTTTTGGCAAAATATTGCTTCCTAGAAAGAATGTTATTATTGTTAATTATTTTTACAGAAATAATAAAAATAAAAGCAATATTTTGATTGAAAATGGAAGGAAACAATTTTTAATTTAGAAAGACCAAAAATATTTTTTTGTTTGTAAATTTTAAACATAAAAATATAATGTTACTAAATTCAATTATACTTTTAATTTTCAATATAGAAATATCAAGACATGTTTCTAAATTTTAGTTGATGTTTCTATATTCAAAAAATCAAAATTAGATGCTACAAAAGTATAAGGAATAAAAATAGTATATAATTTTAAATTTTCAATTTAGAAAAAAAATTAAAAAAATGTTTCTAAGGTTTAATCATAAAAATATAATGTTTCTAAATTCAAAAAATCAAAGTTACATGCATGTACACATATTTCAAAAATAATATATAATTTTTAGTATACAAAGAATATTTATTATTAAAAGCGATTTCTGATTGATGATAAATATGTGATTTTTCTATTTATAAGAAAATGAAAATAAGTGTCCTTAATGCATTATCTTATAATAATAATCCTAATTTTAGCCTAACCTTAGTCAAAGCTCATCTTATGATAATTAAAAAATAATCCTAAACTTAACTCTAACCCTAGAATTAAACCCTACCTACAACTTGAACCCTAATCTAACCATAATTGAACCTTAACCCTATTTGAATCCTAAAACTAACTCTAACCCTAATTAAACTCTAATTAAATTGTAATACTAACCCTATTCATGATTGAACCCTCCATAATGCTCCCACTAATTTAATGGAGCCTCAACTTTTGCCATGAACATTATCCTTCAATATTAACCCTAATTGTATCCTAACATTAACACTAAACCTAATCTTACCAAATTAAAACCTAACCCTAAAATTAACTATAACTCTAGAGAATTAAACACCACCTACAACTTCAACCCTAATCTAACCATGATTGAACCATAAACCCAAACTAAACCTTAACACTAATTGAAACCTAATCATAACCAAATCATACTCTATAATTAATCTCTAATTACAACTTGAACCATAAACTAACCATAATTGGATCTTATACCTCAACTTAACCGCAACCCTAATTGAACTCTAATCCTCAGCTAGCCCTAACCCTAATCTACTCTATACCTTGATCCTAATTGAACTATGATCCTAACCCTAACTATAATTAAATGTCACCATAATCAAATCTTAATCTTAATTGAACCCTAAATCTAATTGACTATAACCTTAACCCTATACCCTAATCCCTCTAATTGAATGCCAACCATAGCCTAACCATAAAATTAACTCTAGCCATATAATTAAACCATAATCCTAACAATAGCTCTAAACCTAACTGCTAACCTTAGCAATAACCATAATCATGATGTAAATCGTAACCATAACCCTAACAATGGTGTAAACCCTAAGATTAATCCTAATAGTGACCCTTAACACTAACCCTAACCATGATATAAACCATAACCCTAAATCTACCCCTATATTAAATTATATCTCTAATTATAACACTAATCGTAAAACCTAACCCTAACCTTGAATCTATCTCTAAGCTAAAACCTAACCCTAATCCAAACCCTAAACTTAAGTCTAACAATATCCATTATCTTAAACCAAACTATGATATAACCCTAGCCATAATCCTAAATCATAACTCTAACTATAATCCTAAAGTCTAACGGTAACCCTACCCCAAAATCTAACCCTAATTCTAACACTATCCCTAACTATTATATACCCCTAACCATAATCATAACCGAAGTCTTAACCCTACCCCAAAATCTACCCTAAACCCTAGAATTGTCCCTAACTAAGATACATCCCTAACCATAACCATATCCTAACTATAACCCTAAACCTAAACATAATCCTAACAATAACCCTAATATTAAGCCCTAAACCTAACTATAGCACTAACCATAAACCCTAGCACTAAACCTTTAATCTATCTCTAAGCGAAAGCCTAACCATAATCCAAACCCTAAACCTAAGTCTAACCCTATCCATTAACCTAAAATTAACTATGATGTAAACCCTAACCATAATCCTAAACCATAACTCTAGCCATAATCCTGAAATATAATCCTAACCTAAAAGCTAAGCCTAATCCTCATAGTATCCCTAACTATTATATACCCCTAGCCATAATCATAACCACAATCTTAACCCTACTCTAAAACCTGTCCCTAACCCCAACATTATCCCTAGCTATGATACGTCCCTAACCGTAAACATAATACTAACTATAACCCTAAAAGTAACTCGAATCCTAACAATAACCCTAATCCTAAACCCTAACCCTAATAATAACCCAAATCATGATTTAAATCCTAACCATAACCCTAACTAAACCTAACCCTAACCATGGTTTAAATCCTAATATTAATTTTAATAGTAATCCTTAACACTAACCCTAACTCTACCCCTAAATTAAGTTATATCGCTAACCATAACACTAACTAGAAACCCTAACCCTAAGCTTGAATCTATCTCTAATCCAAAGCTTAACCCTAATCCAAACCCTAAACTTAAGTCTAACCCCATCCATTAAGCTAAACCTAACTATAATATAAACCCTAACCAGAATCCTAAACCATGACTCTAACAATAATCCTAAAGTCTAACCCTAACCCTATCCCAAAAGATAACCCTTATCCTAAAATTATTCTAAAGTATTATATGTACCCCTAACCATAATTATAATTTTAATCTTAACCCTACCCCAAAACCTAACCCTAACTTTTTCCTAACTATGATACACCCCTAACTATAACCATAATCCTATCTATAACCCTATACCTAATCATAATCCTAACAATAACCCTAATACTAGGCCCTAACCCTAACTATAATAATAACCATAAACCCTAACCCTAACCTTGAATCTATCTCTAAGCAAAAACCTAATCCTAATCCAAACCCTAAACCTAAGTCTAACCCTATCCATTAATCTATTTATCTAACTACTATGTAAGCGCTAATCATAATCTTAAATTATGACTCTAACCATAATCCTATAGTCTAACTCTAACCCTAACCCTACCCCAAAGGCTAAGGCTAATCCTAACACTATCCCTAACTACTATATACCCATAACCATAATCATAATTGTAATCATAACCCTACCCCAAAACCTAACCCTAATCCGAGCATTGTCCCTAACTATGATACAACACTAACCGTAACCATAATCCTAACTATAACCCTAACCTAACCATAATCCTAACAATAACCCTAATCCTATGCCCTAACCCTCACAATAACCCTAATCACAATGCAAATCTTAACCATAACCCTAATGCTTAACCTAACCCTAACCATGATATAAATGCTAACCCTCACCATAATCTTAATAATAACCATAACCCTAAGCCTAATCATAATCCAAACCCTAACACCAACCCTAACAATGCATAAACCATAACCCTAACCATAATCCTAATTGTAACTCTAAACCTTAACACTAATCATAATTATAACCCTAACCCTAACCCTAACCATTACTCTAAACCCGAACACTAACAATAATCCTTATCCCTAATTGAAAACCTATCCCTATCTTTAACCCTCAACCTTGACCATAATCCCAATCCTAACCGTAACCTTAATATTTAGCCCTAACGGTAATCATAATCATAATCCTAACCCTAATGATAATGATGATGTAAGTTCTAACCCAAACCATTACACTAAACCTAAAACCAACCCTAACTTTGATGTTGACCTTGACCCTAAACCTTAACACTAACCTTAACCCTTAACCTAACCCAAACCCTACTCATGATGTAAACCCTAACCATATCCATAATCCTAACTATGACCCTAACCATAACCCTCACCCCAATCATGATATAAACCATAACCCTAACCATAATCCTAACCATAACCCTAAACCCTAGCCCTAATTGAAATCCTAACCATAGCCCTAATCCTAATGTTAACCTAACCCTAGCCCTCACCCCAACCATGAAATAAACCATAACCGTAATTGTAATCCTAACCATAACCCTAATCATAAACCTAAATGCTAACCCTAACAATAATCCCCCACCATAAACTTAAAATCTAACCCTAACCCTAACCCCAACCTTCACCATAGGTAAATCCTAACCCTAACCATGATGTAAATACTAGCCCTAACCCAAGCCTTAACCCTAACCATGATGCAAATACTAACCCTTACCCTAAACAGTAATCCTAAATATTAACCCTAATCGTAATCCTAACAGTAATCCTAAATCCTAACCATAACCATAATTCTAAACCTAAACCAAACCCTAACCTTGATGGGAACCCTAAACGTAGCCCTAACAATGATTTAAACCTTAACTCTAACCATAATACTAACCTTAACCCTAGCCCTATCTATAACCATAATACTGACCATTAAATAATGTTTTATACTATTATTAATTAAAGTCTTATATATATATCTTACATTTTCGTAGCTGCAACACATACATTTATTAAAAATAGTCTATACAAAAAATTTCTTATATCTCTACATAATAATATAATACTATTATAATATTATAATATAAATCAATTCAAGAAAAAGATACTATATAATTATATATTGCATTTATTTTATGTTTTCCGTGTCGCGTCGTGCGGCGGCCACTAGCATATATACCTTAAATTTTAATTTAATCTATATAAAATGTGTCGAGATATATCCTTCTCAAGGCACCTATTTTTAATCTATTTAACATGCTAAAGTCAAATAGGCACCTCGAGAAGGATATCTCTCGGCGTATTTTATATAGATTAAATTAAAATTTAAGGTATATATGCTAGTAATAATTATGTGGTAGCACAAAGAGAGCCAAATGTTTTTGATAATCTATGCATAAGAAAGAAAGACAATTGTTTCATTTATTACCAAAGAGTAATTTTTTTAATTTATTTTTTGCCAACTACAATAAGTTACTACACCAGTTGTTTCATTAATTACCAAAGAATAAAATAAATAATAAATTGAAACATAAAATTCAAAATATTATTTTTAAAGAGCAAATGATAATAAAGAAGCATTTTAATGTTCTCTTTACACTTCAAAATATGCAAGTCAAATAAACTACCTACCACTTTTTTGGAAATAAAATATATGTATATGGCAATCGTTTCCAGGCAGCGTTGAACGTGCATTGCGCACATTCCAAATCATTTTTTATATTATTTTTTTATTTGAAAGAAGTAAATTAATTTATTTTTTTTCTATTTATTTTTGTTGTAGAATTATCTAAATACGATTCAATTCCCTACAAATTGTATTGAGTGCACTTTTTCACCAAACTTTTTCATGGAAGGGTAGGGAAGGTTTAAGTTTATTTTTATTTTTATTTAAATTTAATTGTGTAGATTTTTAATATTCAATGTTTTAGATCAAATTTTATTATCTATATTATTAAAAAAAGAAAGTATGAAAAATAGATAAATCATAAAGAACCTCATCTTTCTTTTGGGCTCAAAATCAACTACATTTTCCTTTGGGATTAAAAGGAATCTCATTGCAAGGTAAAAAGAACAACAAATCAAACACTTTGCTTTCTTGCAAGATTAGGGGAAAACACTTCATTTTGGGCTCTAAAAAGAACAACAAATTTTTTATTTTCTTGCAAAAGGTAAAAAGAACAATCCACATTTTCTTGCAAGATTAAAAAGAACAATCAACTTGTTCATTTCTTACAAAGCGATTCACTTTCAAGCAACGTGCTTTCATTTCGTTGACCAGGATTTTCATTCCTAGTTAAAAAACAAATTGCTATGTGGAACTAAAATAAACACCGTGCTTGTTGGAGCAACATCTCCAAATAGAGGATAGATCATTGCTTTGAAGGTTAAAAAAAACACTTGTATTATGTGTCTTGAAAGTGGTAGGTATATACTCTCCCCTTAATTGGGTGACCAAAAAACCAAACCACTCTTTTATGCTTTCTTTTACCTTCAAACAGTTAAATCATTTAGACGACCTACCTTCCTGAAGCCTCAAAAAGGCTAGTGAGAAGGGTATGACCCAAGTGGGAAACAAATTTATTGTCAAGTATTCCAACCCACTATAATCAAATGTGGAGGCTCATGAAAATCCCCTCCAATGGTTTTTCTTAGCGATTAGCCTTCCCCCAGTATCTTTAAGATACACAAAGCCTTTGTTCTAAAGGTTGGTAAGCCTTCCGATGGAGTTTATCACTAAAGACTGAACGGAAGCCTGATTACAAACCATAGCAATAGAGACTTTGAGCTGAGTCAGTTGTCAAACATTGGAAATATCATAGTGCAATGGTTGGGAAAAATCCGCCCCCAAGATTACTCACCATATATCTCCTAAGATAACTACTCAACTGTGAAGCAATTCACTTTGGGTTAATTTCTGGCAAAAGGCAAAAAAATGGGAGCCCTCTAGGGGGTGACAAGGTTGTTTGAGCTGATAGAGTATCGAGACAGTTAGTGGGCTATGATATTGTCAATGACCTTTGAATAAATAGTCTATTTGATGTGTCTTTTGTTGTAAATCAAACCAATGAAAACATCGGGGATTTGAAAACATCATCACAAAAACATACACTAAATGTTTAGCATAGGGATAATCATTGTTTTCATGTGTGCTATGTCTTCTTGTCACAAATGTTAAAACATCTTGCAAATCAACCAGTACAACAATTAATTCAAAACAAAGAGCAAAGAGAAACATTAGAGAAAGAGAATTTCCAACTCCAACTAAGCACCTTTAGGAAGAGGTATCAAATCATCAACTATCTTGAGATAAGATTTCGTCCAAAAAAATTAAGGAGTATCCAATAGAGTGATCAAGAGTTCCACCATCCAACAATCTTATCAACAACAATATCTAGTTAGGTCCTCAAGTTATCAAATTAAGTTTCTAGATTGTGAAACTTGACTCATATCATTTGACACACTTTGTCGTAGAGGTGAATCAAACTAAACTTCTACTTGACAAGTAAACTTGAGTATCAAAAAACAAAGTATCCATATCGAACATCAACATCAACATTTGATCATTTTGTATGACCACTCCCCATATTTTGAGAAGAAGAAGTATTCATTAAAAGACTAAGTTGAAGAAGAGACAACCTATTTCTAAGGCACTTACCAAGAGGATTAAATTTCTCTATATCAACTGTCAACTCTTTACATCACATTGCGCATTCTTGCATCATATGCGGTTGTATATCCAAGGAAAAACCAACGAATTTGACAAAGAGCCTTTGAGAAGAAGGGCTTACATTTAGAAATCATCATTCAACCAATGCCTTAATAGTGGAGGAAGGATTAACCCCACTTTATTTCCAAAGTTTCTTATCACTTACAATGAAGCTTGACCTGATCCATCAACTCCTCCAAGAACCCCAATGGAAGAAGAAGAATTCACTACGGTAGAGATATACCAATGTCCGCTATCACTCGATCTCAGAAAAACAAAAAGAAGGAATCACAACCAGAATCAAGTATGAGTCGTAGACTGTCCAATCCTTTTCATGAATATGCGAATATGGGAGAAACAAAGATCACCGACAAACTTCTCCAAGAATGTCAAGAGAACGCGTCTTTCAGAAAACTCGTTGAAAGGCTTATAGAAGCAGATAAGAAAAAATATCTACTCATGATAACTAGCAAAGGAGTCAATATTCCTAAGGATTTCGACACAGAAAACTTAAGGAATATAGATGAGAGAATTTCAAGAACAAGAGTGAGAAACTATGCTTATCAAGAACAACAGAGAGAAGAAGAGGCACATGATCAAGAAAACATATGCAACCAATATCACACCAATGAACAAGACAACACTCACAAACAAGACCATGCCCACAATCGGGACAATCTTAATGAACGAGGAGAAGCTCCCCATTGACATAGCTGCTCTTACACAACAACTCCAAACACTTCAAAGACAAATGCAAGACATGCAACAAGGGACCACGGTACGATATTCATTAGACGACATTTGTCCTTATCCTTTTGATAGGAGATTGAACATGGTACCTTTCCCCCAAATTCAAATATACCAAAGTATGACAAATACGATGGTAAGGGTGATCCTCGTGATCATGTTCGAGAATTTTGTACCATGAGCTTAGAGTTTGCTCATGACGACACATACTTAATGAGATTATTCCCAAGAAGTTTGGGAGGGAAAACAATGGAGTGGTTGTCAAAACTCACACCTCCCATCAGATCATTTGATGAGTTGGTAAACAAGTTCATAACACAATACTCCTATAACATCCAACATGCAATCACCATGCTGGATGTGTAATACAAAACAAAAGAACAATGAAACAGTCATGGTGTTTCTACAATGATGGAGGCGCATGGTCTCAAGATATCCGTGAGACGTGCCTGAAAAGAAAAAGATGGAAATCTTCATAGACAATCTAAATAGTGAGATGAGTTATCAACTCAAACTATAATGTATACCATCTTTTGCAAAATTAGTAGAAAATGATATCCAAGTAGAGGAAGCTTCAATCAAGAAAGGACCATTTAAGTTTTTTAAGGAAGGTGTTAATTCATCAAACAATAACACCTTTAACAATCAAAGCAATAACAACAATTCAGACAAGTCCATATTTTGGACAAGGAACAAAAACATTGTTAATGATGGGGAAATCAATGGCAACAATGTAAAGTCTAAACAACTAGTGTTGACTTTATTAGGCAACCCACCATCCAATAACGATAAAAAAGGTGTTAATTGAGGCACTAAAACTAATCAACAAAATACCAACCACAGAGCTTCAATGTCAAACAACAACAAGAATTACCAAGGCAACAACAACAACCAAGGGAATCACACAAACCAAAGAGGCAACACTAATACTTTCCCCTATCGACAAATATACATGCCATTAGGACAAACCTTGGAATCAGTGTTTCGAGAGCTATTGGCAAATAAGATCATCACATTTCCATCCACAAGAAACTTTGAACCCCAAGTCAAACCACCATGGTGGAATGACTCACATTATTGTGATTATCATTGAAACAAGGGGCATAACACAAATGATTGCATGAGGTTGAAGAACATAGTTCAAGACATGATAGACAAGGGCGACTTAACAGTCGATGGTCATAAAACCAATAGTGACCATGAATCTAAGTTCAAAGATCCTCTTCCCAATTATGACAAGGGAGCAGTGTCAACGTCCAACAATACCAAAGGAGCTTGTATTAATCACATATACAAAAACACCATCAATCGCATATCAACATGTGACAATAAAGTGAATGTCATAAAAATAAAAGACAAACAAGAACATGTGTCGATAAATGTGACAACAAGAACACACATATATGTCTTGAAAGAGAGCACATAAACATCAACAACTCTCCCCAAAACTCAATATAACTTTGTCGACCAACTACGGAGAACTCCCGCTTAGATATCTATACTTGAGTTACTCAAACTTTTGCCAAAACACAAGGATATCTTGGAGCAAGCTCTTATCAAAACAACTGTTCCAAATGATCTGGATATTGATTGATTCCAAGCCATAGTGGCCCATATGATGGTGCCACACAATATATATTTTTTTGAACATGATTATGTCTCTTTGAATCATCCGCATAACACCCCACTACATATCGAAGTCTTAGTCTATAAACATCGGGTAAAAAGACTATTAATAGATGGAGGAGCTAGTCTCAATATATGTACTCTAAAACTTATATGTGCATTGGGCTTCTCTGAGCAGTCTATTGATCCCAAAAAGAAAATCCTATCAAAGCTTATGATGATGAAGAGAGATCATTTGAAGGAACTGTAATACTACCCATTCAGGTAGGTCCTGTACAAAGAGACACCATGTGCCAAGTCTTGGATATAGTCTTGACATACAATATACTATTGGGTCGTCCATGGATTCATGAAATGCAAGCGGTGCCTTCCACGTGCCATCAATGTATCAAGTTCCCCTACAATGGACAAGAAATTTCAATATCTGCAGATAATAACCCTTTTTAGTATTGCAATGCTATGGGGGAAGCTCAAGATAGCCTGGTTCCACATAACAGGGAGGCCCAAGCTTCCTTAGCATCAAACCATCAATAAAAACTCAAGTCCCTATCCATGAACTTCAAGCAAAAGACAAAAATAAAGGACCAAGGCATGGGGGAGTACACTTTTGAACCCTTGTGTCTATCTAAATTGCCAACTTCACCAAGGTCTTATGGACAACCTTCCACATCAGGCAACACAACCCCTCACAAAGTTTGATGATTTATCCAAATGGGCACACTGGCTGAAGAATCAGAAGATAAAAACATCCTTAGCTGGCTATACAAGGATGAAAAAGAAGTCAGAATTGCTACCATAGAAGTGGTTGTACCAACAAAACAGTAAAAGACAAAACAGGACTTGGGTATGATCAACATATTTCGCCTATGCAAAGCAAAATCACTATCAAAAACCTCAGTGGAAGGCAAAGAAAAAATATAATGAAGACTGATGGAAAGAAGCACTGCACCAAGCAACAGAAAAGACAAGGAAGGAGCAAAAGCATCAAGAAAATGAGAAATGACAAGAAGAGCTTGTTATTCAAAAGGAGGAAGCTTCTTATAAAAAAGTGCATCATGTACAAGAACCTGATCAAATAAAGGCTCAACCAGAACCTAAATAAATTGCTACTCACATAAAATAAATGGTGTATGGACAAATTCAAAGAGTAAAAGTAAGCACTGATCCTGAATCAGAACAAGCTACTAAATTTGTTTCAATTATTAGTGATCTTTTCTCACCGTACAATATACCTGTCAGATACATTGAGGTAACCTGAGACAATTATTCTGAAACTGATTCCAATGAATATGAGTAGGATAGTTGTTCTGATGTTACTAAAGATATTGAGGTGGATACAATCGACGCATATACACCCCTTTCTTAGGAGGGACGAGGCTCAAGATCTTGATCGTTTGAATTCAGACCGCAACATATCTATGAGGCTAGTGAGAATGAGCAATGACAATACAAACAAGGTAATATCAAAGAGAATACCATCGCAGACTTCAAGAATATCATAGACCTCACCAATATCCCAAATGACTATAGCGATGACTCCATCATGACACTTACATCAGCTGATCTTAACCCAACAAATGACTCCTTACCGCTCATATATCCTGATCTCTTAGATTGGGAAGAACCCAAACATCATGTATACCAATATTCCCAAACGATAAATCAATTGTCCAATACATATGCTCAGTCAACCCAGAAACATGCTCCACTAGTGAACAACATAACGATATCTGCAATCAAGGGAGTGCCAAGTCTCTTAGTTGTAAAAATAAAATAAACAACGGATCTAATGGTGAAAACTAGTTAATGTTAGTATTAGATCGCAAAAAAGTAAAAATAAAGGACGTATCTGAAGGTGAAAACCTTTTTGAGGCACCTAAAGATGGGAGACTTGACACCCTTCCTGAATATTACCAGGAAAGGTCACTAATATTGATTGAGCCATCTCAATCAATAAATATCGGCACTAAAGCAACAATCAAAACCATATACATCTGGCAAAATCACTCACAGAAAAAGAACTACCAGATTTTATCAAATTCGTCAAGGAGAAGCAAATAAATTTTACTTGGTCTTATGCTAACATGCCAGGGGTAGATCCAAATCTAATCATGCATCACTTATCCATTACTCTTGGAGCTAAACTTGTCAAGCAAAAATTAAGAAAGATGAATCCACATGTGGCATTATTGGTCAAAGCAGAACTAAAGAAGTTATTAGATGTCTGATTCATCCGACCTATAGACTATGCCAAATGGATCTCAAACATTGTACCGGTTTCTAAACCCGACAAAACTATCAGAATATGCACAAACTTTAGGGATGTCAACAAAGCATGTTCGAAGGATGACTTTCCTTTGCCAACCATCGACACTATTGTGGATCTAACAGCAAGCACGTAATGTTATCATTAATGGATGGCTTCTCTGGATATAACCAAACCAAGATAGCCCTAGAGGATCAAGATAAAAATGCATTCACCTGTCCATGGGGAACATATTGTTGGAACGTCATGCCTTTTGGCTTGAAAAATGCTGGTGCAACTTATCAAAGAGCCATGACAACAATCTTCCACGACATGATGCATACTTTCATGGAGGATTATGTGGATGATTTTCTAGCTAAATCATTCACTAGAGAATGTTTGGAGCAATTCAAGGTCAGATTAAACCCTAAGAAGTGTGTCTTTGAGGTCCCATCCGACAAACTGTTGGGCTACATTGTATCAGAAAATGGCATCGAAGTAGATTCAACAAAGGTTCAAGCTATCATAGAGATGCCACCTCCTAAAAACATCAGCCAGTTTTGATCTTTGCAGGGTAGGCTACAATCCATCAGATGATTCATCCCTCAGCCGGCAGACAAATGTCTCCAATTCAATCATCTGCTTCATAAAAATATACCTTTCAGATGGGAAGACAAGTGTGCAGAATCATTCCACTAGCTCTCAAACAATATCTGATGAATCGACCAATTTTGGTATCACCAATAGTGAGCAAGCCACTCATTCTCTATTACATCATCAAGAATTTGAACATATATGAACTCAATTACACATTCATCAAAAAGTCTTTCTTAACAGTGGTGTTTGCTTCTCAAAACTTCTACCACTATATGTTAGCCCACACAATCAACCTAGTAGCAAAAATTAATCCTCTAAAGTATCTACTTAAGAAGGCAGCTCTCACAGGAAGATTATCTAAGTGGGTCATGATCCTAAGTAAGTTCGACATTCAATGCACAGAACGACGAGCTATCAAAGGACAAGTAATTGCAGATCAACTGGCAGAAGCACCACTACCAGATCAACACCCACTACAGGTGGAATTTCCAGACATGGATGTACTCACTATCACAAGCAAGAAATGGACCCTATACTTTGATGGATCTTATACACAACATGGATCAGGTGCCGACATCCTATTCATCACTCCAAAGGGGCACACAATTCCAAGATCTTACAGACTGATGTTTCCCTGTACCAACAACATTGCTGAATATGAAGCCCTGGTAACCAAAATCAAGGTGGTTGTAGAATGGAGAATCACAAAATTAAGAGTCTATGGGGATTCTCAATTAGTTATGAGCCATATCAATGATGACTATCAGACAAAAGATGATAAGCTAATACCTTACAAGAGAATGATGGATGACTTAAAAAAGTACTTTGTGGACATCACCTTTGTGCAGATTCCAAGATTGGAGAACAAAGTTGTTGATGCAATGGCCCCTATTGCCTCACTTATACAAATTCCAAATAAACAGAATCATTACGAATTCCTGGCGGAGCAATTGTTTTCCCTAGCTTAAGATAATTCTGCATCCCAAGTCATATGTGCCCTAACCGGTTTTGATTCCCCTCTATATGAGAAGATATATGATTATCTCAAAAAAAATACTCTCCCTCTCGACTTATCTCACAATAAAAAAATGAAGCTTCATCTGACAAGCCGCCTGTTATACCTTAACCGCTGACATGCTTTACCGCCAATGTCTAGATGGTACTCTTCTTCGATGCCTCAATCGTAACAAATCTGACTTTGTGGTCCTACTCTCACTAAGAAACTTCTAAGAATAGGATATTACTAGGTGACAATGGAAATAGAGTCCTATCAATTTGCTAAGAAATGTCCTAAATGTCAAAGTCACGGTAACCTCATACATGCACCAGCAGAGGAGCTGCAACCATTCACCACATATTGGCCTTTCTATCAATGGGGACTTGATCTGGTAGGAAAGATTCATCCTTCCTCTTCAAATGTGCATAAATTTATTATCACCGCCACAGAGTACTTCACCAAGTGGATCGATGCGGTCCCGATGACCACCTTGACTGGAAACAAGATCTCACCAATCATCCTCAACTATCTCATTTGCAGATATGGCATTACCAGTTCCATCATCACAGATAACGAACTATAGGAGTTGAGAAATACAACCCTACAGTAGCCTAAAGATCTTCTGCAAGCCAAATAACCTGTTACAAGGAGAAGCAATGAAGCAATAATCTGAAGAACACACAAAACACAGGAAAACTATTCTCAAAAGATGAGAGCTCCAATTCACCAAAAAAGTATTGTGAAAAGATAATACAATGAAAAGAAAAAATAGCCTCTAATAGGTCAAGAAACCCTAAAAAGGGAAAACCCTAGGCTTGCACATAATAATTAATAAAATAATTAATTAATATGCACCTAATGTTAGCTTAAGTGTAAAAAGATAATTGGGAACTTAAAGAATTAAACAAATAATGTTTAATTAATCAAGTAAAGACCCAATTACTCTAACACCCCCCCTTAAGCTAGACTTAGGGAGAAGCTAAAACCTATAACAACTACTGAAAGCATGAAAGATGGGTCCCAACAACAAGGCCTGATCAGGTACCCAAATACAATGAAATCTCTATGAAATGGAGACAAAGGGGAAAACCCAGTGGGAAAAAACTCCTCTCCAAAAAGAGATAAAAGAACATGTTGAAAGAAGAAGAAGGAAGGAAGGCCTCATAAATACCCCCCAAGGACAACTTCCTTCACCCCAAGCATAGAGCGTAACTGAAGATAGCGCGGTGATGCAAAAGGTTTCGTGAAGATGTCTGCAACCTACTCAGAAGTGGGAATGTACTCCAGAATGAGAACACCATCCTGAATCAACTGATGGATGAAATGCATGTGAAGCTCAATATGCTTCATCCGCTAATGCTTTACCGGGTTGCAGGAAATATGAATAGCACTCTAATTGTCACACCAAAGAACAATGGGACTATCAAGAGGAAAACCAAACTCAGTCATCAACTGTTGAAGCCATAAGATCTCCTGACTAGCGAGCACATCAGCTCGGTACTCAGCCTCTGTAGATGATAATGCATGAGTAGTCTGCTTCTTGCAAGACAATGTGATAGGACCAGAGCCAAGATAGAAAACAAAGCCAGAAGTAGACTTCCGATCAGTGACATCACCAGCCCAATCTGAGTCAGTGAAGCCAACAATGTGAGGTTCCCTTGATGTGTAGTGAATGCCATGAGAACTAGTGCCTTGAATGTACCTCAAAATACATTTGGTAGCTTGCCAATGACTCTTATGAGGATCATGGGAGAATCGAGAGACAAGACCAACTACAAAGGAAATATCAAGACGGGTGTGAGTCAAGTACAACAAACTGCCAACCAACTGCCTGTAAAGTGTGGAATCGACTGAAGGAGTGGGACAAGTAGTAGTCAAAACAAGCCTTGACTAAAATGGAGTGGGAGCAGGTTTGCAATCAAGCATGCCGAAGTGCTGAAGCATGTCAAGAGCATACTTTTGTTGGTAGAGGTAGATCCCATCAGAAGACTGAATCACCCGAAGACCAAGGAAATAGTGCAAAAGACTGAGATCTGTCATCTCAAACTGGTCCATCAAGTCATGTTGAATATGCTGAATCATAGACGATGAGCTACCCGTGATGAGAAGATCATCAACATATAGCACAAGAATCATGATGTCACCCTCAAGAAGCTGAATGTACACTGTGTGATCAGATGACTGCGGGAGAACCCAATGGAGAGCAAGAAAGAGTCCATCTTCTCATACCAAGCCCGAGGGGCCTGTTTGAGACCATACAATGAACGTCGAAGTCTGCAAACCAGAGAACTATCCTACACAAATCCTTGAGGCTGTTCCATGTAGATTTCCTCCTGTAGATCCCCATGCAAGAAGGCACTCTTCACATCCATCTAAAAAACAGGCCAACACTGAGAAGCTGCAAGAGATAGTACAAAGCGAATGGAATTCATCTTGGCAACAGGGGCAAATGTCTCAGAGTAATCAATGCCCTCAACCTGTGAAAACCCCTTCGCAACAAGACATGATTTGTACTTATCAATGGAACCATCGGCAGCATACTTAGTGCGAAACAACTAGCGGCACCTAACTATCTTTCTTCCCTTAGGAAGAGGACAAAGATCCCAAGTATGATTCCTCATCAAAGAAAAATACTCCTCCTCCATAGCACAATCCCACTGAGGACGACCTGTCACTTCTGAAAACTTCTAAGGATCACCTGAAATAGCATGACTCAAAAGACTAGAACCCACAGTATGAGAACAAGTGCAACGAGTATCTAAAAGATCATCGACCATAGGACCTGTCGCCTCAATAGTAAGGCGAGCCCACTTGGGCATCTGAGGTGGAGCAGGTGGATCATCAACACCATCATCAGAGTCATCCTCAAAAAGATCCTGAAGGGGTGCAGTGGCCAGAGTAGGCAAAGGAGTAGACACTGGAGTCAGGGTATCCACTGTGGGAAGACGCTCATCAAATTAAACATCTCGTCACAACAGGACCTCTCTGGAATCAGGATCAAACAACATGTATGCCTTAACATCCTCATAGTAGCCAACAAAAATGAGTGGTCGGCTCTTCCGATCCATGGATTTCCTTTGAGCATCAAGAATAAAGGCCCATGCCTCACTTCCAAACACTCAAAAAAAGGAAACATCAAGCTTGTCATGAGACCAAGCCTCTTCAGGAGTCATATGTCGAATAGCCTTGTGAGGCATCCGATTCTGAATATAGTTGGCACAATTGACGGCCTTAGCCCAAAAAGCCAAATCCATGGACCTGGACTGAATCATACAATTCGCCATCTCTCATAAAGTTCTGTTCTTACATTCAGTGACACCATTCTGCTAAGGGGTGTAGGGAACAGTGAACTGATGCTGCAAACTATGCTCAGTGCAAAAATCTCTAAACGCCTGATTCACATACTCCCCCCCATTATCTGTACGTATCTGCCAAATAGAATAGCCAGACTGCTTCTCTACATATGTCTTGAAGATTCGAAATGAATCAAAGACATCAGACTTGTACTTAAGAAAGTACACCCATGTGCATCTGGAGAAGTCATCAATAAATGTGAGTACATACTTGGCCCCTGAAAAAGAAGGAGTGGGAAATGACATGAGGTCACTGTGAATCAACTCCAAGGGTGCCAAAGCACGAGAGGCTCTCCCCTTCGGAAAGGGATCTCTATGATGCTTGCCAAGCACACAACCATGACAAACACCATCAGTGCAGGAAATCTATGGGAGCCCAAGAACAAGTGCCTGTGTACTCATCTACTGAAGATATCGGTAATTGACATGGCCCAATCACTCATGCCAAAGCTTACTCACTAAATCTGCATGTGTTGTGAGAGATGAACCTGTACCCGAAGAGGGCTCAAATTCATCAAATCTGTAGAGATGAGATGCAGAATCCACACTACCAGTAGCCACAACCAAATCAGGGTCATGGAGGTCCCGAATAACCACATCATGTGGTGAGAACTCAACTATCTTACCAGAGCCAGAGTGGCAAATCTGATAAATGGATAGGAGGTTCATCGAGATGTCAGGAACAACCAGAACATCCTGTAGAGTACCCCCATCCAAAGAGACAGAACCTGAACCCAAGACGGAAAGTTGAACTAAGTCACCCACTGCAATCTGTGAAATACCACAAGAGGAAAGAGAAGTAACCAACTGTTGAGTGTGTGTCATTTGATGAGAAGCACCAGAATCTAGAATCCATGTGGACCCATACATCGAAGCTCTAGTAGTGAGAGCATGACCTTTCCTTGTGGAAGGAGAAGACACCTGAGGTGAGGAAATGTGATGTTGTTGCATGGCTTCCTCTAAAACCTCTAATCATTTCCAACACCTAGAAACGGGATGTCCTTCCTTACCACAAAAACTGCAAGTGTCTGATGATTTCTTCTTAGTCTTGGAGGAAGACTCACCAGACTGTGAAGATTTCCCTTGTTTGGGAGGAAATGGTTTTGAATTAGACTTAGGAGCAGGCTTGGAGGAATTCTCACTACCTGTAGAAGGCTCAGAAGGCTTCTTCGGCTTCGGTTTCTACTTCTATTTCTCCTTCTCCTTAGAGGACTGAGCAACCAATGCTTTATTCTTAGAGCCTAAGAGCGTATCCAGCTGAGAAAGATGAGACTGCTCACGAGACAATCACTCACAAAAGACATCAAAGGTAGGCATGTCGAAACGAGCACCCAATCCATCCATGGTGGAGTAGAAAGCAGAGGCAAAAAACTGAAAGTGACCCTGAAGCTTCGAAAGAATCAAATGAGAGTACTTTCTTAGGTACAAGTCTGATGTCTTTGATTCATTTCGAATCTTCAAGACATATGTAGAGAAGCAGTCTGGCTGTTCTATTTGGCGGATACGTACAGATAATGGGGGGGGAGTATGTGAATCAGGATTTCAGAGATTTTTGCACTAAGCATGGTTTGTAGTATCAGTTCATTGTTCCCTACACCCCTCAACAGAATGGTGTCGCTGAACGTAAGAACAAAACTTTACTAGAGATGGTGAATTGTATGATTCAGTCCAGGTCCATGGATTCAGCTTTTTGGGCTGAGGCCGTCAATTGTGCCAACTATATTCAGAATCAGATGCCTCACAAGGCTATTCGACATATGACTCTTGAGGAGGCTTGGTCTCTTGACAAGCCTGATGTTTCTATTTTTTGAGTGTTTGGCAGTGAGGCATGGGCCTTTATTCTTGATTCTCAGAGGAAAGACATGGAGTGGAAGAGCCGACCACTCATTTTTGTTGGCTACTGTGAGGATGTTAAGGCATACAAGTTGTTTGATCCTAATTCCAGAGAGGTCCTGTTTCGATGGGATGTTCAGTTTGATGAGCGTCTTCCCACAGTGGATACCCCGACTCTAGTGTCTACTCCTCTGCCTACTCCAGCCACTACACCCCTTCAGGATCTTTTTGAGGATGATTTTGATGATGGTGCTGATGATCCACCATCCCCACCTCCACCTGCTCCACCTCAGATGCCCAAGTGGGCTCGCCTTACTATTGAGGCGACAGGTCCTATGGTCGGTGATCCTTCAGATAGTCATCGCACTCACTCTGATACCATATAGGAGTTGAGAAATACAACCCTACAGTAGCCTGAAGATCTTCTGCAAGCCGAATAACCTGTTACAAGGATAAGCAATGAAGCAATAATCTGAAGAACACACAAAACATAGGAAAACTATTCTCAAAAGATGAGAGCTCCAATTCACCAAAAAAGTATTGTGAAAAGATAATACAATGAAAAGAAAAAATAACCTCTAATAGGTCAAGAAACCCTAAAAAGGGAAAACCCTAGGCTTGCACATAATAATTAATAAAATAATTAATTAATATGCACCTAATGCTAGCTTAAGTGTAAAAAGATAATTGGGAACTTAAAGAATTAAACAAATAATGTTTAATTAATCAAGTAAAGACCCAATTACTCTAACACGAATGTCCTTTCAAGAATCAAGATGTGTGAGAGCTATACAAACTATTCAAAATCCAACATCGCTTCTCCACACCATACTACCCACAGGGGAATGGCCAAGCAGAAGCATCAACCAAAATAATCCTGCAAAATCCTTAAGAAAACAGTAAATGATGCTGGCAAGGATTGCCATGTACAACTCAATCCGACACTTTGGGCCTACAAAATGAGTATCTACACACCTACAAGGGCTACACCATATTCATTGGTGTATGGGTCCAAAGCAATTCTACCTCTTGAAGTAGAAATCCCATCTCTTCGAGTATCTTTGAACGACCTCATACCAAATGAGGAATATCAAGTAAAGAGGTTGTAGGAACTAGATATTCTTGATGAAAAATGATAACTTGCCTATAATCATCTCAAGGCATATCAGCAATGAATGTGCACAAGCTATAATCACAAAGTCATCCCAAGGGCTTTCAAAGTCGGTGATCTCATCCTAAAAGAAAATCCTAGAAATTAGCAAGATTGAGAAAAGAAGGGGAAGTTTGAACCTAATTGGTTGGAACCCTTTCTCATCATATCAACCTATGGATCAAGAGCATATCAATTGTCAACTTCAGAAGGGGATGTGCTTAACGAACCAACCAACAACATCCATCTGAAGAAATTCTACACATGAGTCGTCCAATGCACAGATCAAGCAAGAAAACAAAAAATAAAAAAAGTATCAAAAATTGTCACTATGGTGAAAACCTAGCAAACAAGCACCTTGTGACACAAAAAAAAAAAAAAAAATGATAAAAAAATCAAAAGTGCAATAAAAACAAATGGTGAAAACTTGGCAACAAGCGCAACTTGTGAGAGAATAGCTCTTCTATCTATTAATCCTCGCATCCTATCTTTGGTCCATCTGATCTAAACCAATAACCATCGCAGAACACTTATACACTTAGTATCAATCCTGGACATACTTAGCGTAGCCACTGTTCTTGATTATATGATCAATTATCCGCATCATATCCCACCATGGCTTGATGATCAGTGTAAATAGCCATATCGAGTACTATCTAGAGTGGGGGCAAGTTTTTGACCTCGCTAGGGGCATTTCGCCTTGAGGATTTTTCAACATAAACACGTATTGAGAGAAAACAAGGATCAACAAAGCAACATATCAATGAGTAAGCACAAACACGACAAGACAAACATCATGGAATTAAATTGACTGGAATTGAACAAAAGATCTATTTGCAAGATGTTTTACTTGACAAGAATACATTTCCAATAGCATGCATGCTTACTTATGGTCGTTAATTTTTGCTTATCATATCTCCTAAGTGACTCAAGGATGTCTCAATGCCTAGAGAAGAAATGAAGGAATGTGATGTTTTATTTGTCTTCTATGTGTGAATGAGTCCTTTTACCATGCAAATTTGTCCTACGAAGAAATAAGGTGGCATATCCTTGAGGACATTTCGGATTTGTATGGGACAAAGGTTAACTCTTGTATATTTATACAAGAAACACTTAGGTCATCTTGGTTCAATTATACCTCGACACTTGTGTCATCTTGCAAAATCAAAAACTCATGTAAGTTATACTTAGATAGTTAAGGTTCAATTATACCATGATGCTTGTATCAATTTTCAACAAATCAAAGCCCAATGATGAAAACAAAGGAAACAATGACACTTTGATCACAACAGATGGCAACATTTAGAACGAGAATGCATATTAAGCTTTGCACTAGCTGCATTACCATATCATGTTAAAGATTGCATTAGGTGCATTTTCATTATCATTTTCATTATCATTTTAATCTGCATTATCATATCATTGCATTTGCTTGCATATCATTTAATCATGGCATTTAGTTGCATAACTTCGTCATCATCATCATCATCCTTATTTGGTCACATTCATCATTGCATCCATGACATGCATATCTATCGCATAATCATGAAATCTTTCTTCACTTTCATATCTTCATCATTCTTCCAACCATCATCTATCATGTCTTATACAAGATATATCTTTCTTGAAACCAGACATTTTGATCAAGTCTTATACAAGATATATCATTCCTGAAGCTAGATGCTTTGATCATCTTTGTCTTATATAGGAGGTGTCATCCCTAAAACTAGACTTGATCTCAATCTTATCGATTATATCAATTCATTTCATCTGATCCATTCTATCATGTCTTATACATGATATATCTTTCCTAAAACCAGACGTTTTGATCAGGTCTTATACAAGATATCGTTCCTGAAACCAGACGATTTGATCATCTTTGTCTTATACAGGAGGTGACATTCCAAAATTAGACTTGACCTCAATCTTATCAAGTCTGTTCAATCTTATCAATATGATCCATGTGATCAATCATATCATTATCCCCATACATGAGCATATCACATCGATAACATGTAGAATGCTAGATCGCATTATCCATAGCACACAAAACCACAAAACATGTTAGAAACCTCTACATTCATCAAATCCCACCATCATCTGCATATCACCTTCTAAACATATATTATCAACATACACATCACATCATCTGCATCATCATCTGCAAAAGTCATATAGATTAAAAGCACATCATATAGCTCATCAAAATCAAAATTGCTGCATCCATATCATATCATCATGCACATGTGTGACCACATGCTGATCCAAAGGAAAATAAATGATACAAGTCAGAACCAATCGTCATTCAGAACAAATAAATGTCCAAAGTTCCTAGATATCATATTACTATCGAAATCAATCAATCCAAGTTCCATATCAAAATCAATCAATCCAAGTTCCATATCAAAATCAATCAATCCAAGTTCCTTATCAGAATCAATAAATCCAAGTTCCATATCGAAATCAATCAATCCAAGTCCCATATCGAAATCAAGCAACATATCGAATGAAGACCCATATCGAATCGGAACTCACATCGAATCAAGACTCATATCGAATCAGGACCCATATCGGCAATCAAGACCCATATAAAATCAAGTCCCATATCGAATCAAGACCCATAACAACCTTTGACCCATATTGAGTCAGGACTCATGTCGACCTATTGACCCATATCGACCTTTGGAACATATCAACACTTGAACCATATCGTCAATCAGGATTCATACCAACGTGACCTCGGTGGACGTGTGGGGTATGTACGCGCTATGCCCACATTAGTCTTTCTCATTTCTTCAATATTCGTTTTAAAATTTATCGGCAGATAAATATCAAAAAATTTAACAATTCAAATCATCCAACTTTCAAAAATCGTACTACATTGCGACACTGCCTAGGAATTCATAATTTTCTCAATTTATCTCTCGAGGGGGCATATCGACATCAATTTCATATCATTTTCATAATGACACTAGCTTCATATCAACTTTTCATATCAAATCAATTTTTCATATCTGGGGCATCATATTGACAATTCTGGCAACAACATCATATCGAAAAATTTGGACGACAAATTAAACGTTTTCTTTGAATCAACATGTGGTCAAATGTTAACTCAAAGAGGGGCAAAATGTAGACACCTAAAATTGGCACAACTAATTAAATGGATTTTATTCATTTAATCATCATTAAATCACCTATTAATTAAATTAAGATTTAATTAATATCCCTATTCTTCTAATTAGCCTATTAATCAAATTAAACATTTGATTAAATCCATTTTCTCTAGCCTGACCTATTAATTAAACTAAGGTTTGATTAAGTACCCTTAGCCATTTAATTGAATAAATCTTATTTATTTAATTAAAATCCCCTTTTCCCCTTTTTGATTAAATTCACATTTAATTAAAATCTCCTTTGCATCTAAATAAATCAAAATTTATTTGTAAATCCCCCCCCCAACTTGTAAAATCCTACAAATGCAAGTTGCATCTTCTTTTGGCTAAATTAAATCAATTTAATTTACTAAAATTCCTATTTTCCCCCACCCACTTGCCAAATCCTACATTTCCCACTTGCCCTTCTAATTTCTTCTAGAATCCATCTAATCCTCCATTAATTAGCCCGATTCTCCTCATCATGTCCAATCCCTAAATTTGGGGGATTCACTTCCCCAAATTTGGAGAAAGTCTTCAAATGCATTTAAGACCTTCTCCTTTCAATAAGGTAACTTGTTTAATACCCCCGAATTTGTAAGGCTCTTACAAATTTGTCCCCTAGACTGCTAGTAGTTTTCTTCTTGGGATAAGTTAACCCCTAAAGTCTTCAAAGACCATTTAAGGCTCTTACAAGCCCACACCCCTAACCCATGATGGTTGTCCACTTGACCATCTTTTATCCTTACACAAGAGTTTACCTCTTGGACAATAGCCTACTTCCTTGGATAAAAGAATTATCCAATGATGTCACCCCTTGAAGCCTTCCCTATTGATAAATTAGAATCTAATGCTTATTTATCATCTCTCAAGCCCTCTCAAGATGACATTTGTCAACTTGGGATTGGATTGAATCCCTCACATGGATTGATAACTTTCAATCCTAGCCCTTGTTGAGATTACTCAATCTCAACCATCCATTTCTCTATTTTCTCTATAAATAGAGCCCATTTCTTCAATCTAAGGATGCAATCTACTTCTAGTGCATCCAATCTATAGTCTAATTGTGTTGTGTAGGTTATCAAGGAGCTCAATCCCCATCACCAAGCATTTAGGTCATCTTAGTTGCATTATAGCTTAGTTCTTTTAATACATGTTTAGAATAGCTTGCTAGATTAATCCATATCATTTTCATAGAATTCTCATATCTCATCCTCATATTAGCCTAATTAGTTCACTTAATCTTTCAATTTGGAACTCATTTCATATCTTCATCTTGCATCTTGCATCTTCATCCATCATCTCATCTTAGCTAGGATCTTAGTTGTATGCATTTTGATCCTAGAATCATCATTCATAACTCATTCTCTAGGTTTTCATCTTGAGGATCAAGTGCTCTTCCAAGTGAGGGCCACCTTGAATCTTAGAGATATTTAGAGATAGAGGATCATGTGACGGGCTTAGCAATTTTGAGATTTCTTGGACTAACAAGTAGATTAGTTTGCATTTTCAATCTCTTGATTTCACTAACGTAATGTCTCATGTGTGTGTGTGATTTGTGTTTTCTTGCAGGTGGAGGCATCCCCCACATTTTAACCACACATATACAAATCATCAACCTTGATAGCAAGGTCGGCTAAACCCTCAACCCTCAACTCATAAATATAAAAATTACGTTACACGATACAAAGATTGACCACCGGACCAATATTATGATTTACATTACATAGCATGGACCTAATTCAAATTCCCAAATGATCACATCCACCCAAAATTACGCCAAGATCAACCGTAACACGCTACACCACCAAGAATACCGCATAACACGAAGATCTCCACCGATTGATAGAAATCACCAAAAAACACACAACGATCAATGTGGATCACCAAAACAAATAGGAAACAATTTGTAAACACCAACAAGGACATTAGAATCATTCAGAATAGTTGCACCAACAACTCTTTTCAAATCTCCATCGATCAACGTCTCAAAGCTCAAGAACACAACCAAACAACAATTATCACAAAGAAAGATAACTTGTGGGTCATCAAATCATGAACCATCTGCAATGAAGATAGACAAGATCATCTCAAACAACATCCCAAAGTCTCACCACAAGATCCGATCATTCCAAAATATACCAGAGGGAATTCCGACAAGAACACCAACAGGAACACCAACAAAAATCGGTAACCAAATAACTGCAAACCAGATCCTAAGCTGATCAGAATAACTCACAGAAATATGTTGACATCAATAATAACAACATATCCAAATCCAACAAACCAAATACAATAGACTAAAACAATCTCAACAATACAACAACTATATTGAAAAATATCAGTCTTAGTGTTAAGGTAGAAGAGATACATTCCAAGAGTGTCCATGATTGAGACCTATTATCTACTATATAAATAAGGAAGATGGAAAAAGACCATTTTTGGGTTAGGGGACTACATTGAAGTTAGAATACTAATCTTTAAACTTATTTATCAAATAATGTCCTAATCAGGGATAACTTTAAGAAACCACCCCCCGGGCAACTGTGTAAAATCTTGGCGAATCGGACATTATTTTCGGGGGGAAGTTTTCATATTGATGGCAATTTTTTTTTTTAAAATAGGGAAAAAAATTATTTTGTATTGCCGATTTTTTTCTAGGGTAAGAAAATTCCATAAATTTATGGCAAATAATACCTTGTTCTATGGGGAAAATATATATTGTAGGAGGCGAATAATTTTTGTTAAAATGAACAAATATATAATTGTATGGGCAAAAAATTTTACTTCGAAAGAAAAATTATTTAAATGCATCGGCGATTTTTATCCACCACATGAAAATTATTTAATTTGTTTTGGCGAATATTTTGTTATTTATGGAAAAATATATAATTTATTGGCGATTTCATGAATTTATTGCCATTAATAGACAAGGCACATCACATCACATCAGTACATCACATTGAGTCCAGACTCTGCACGATGTATCAATAAGTGTGGCCTCTTTGACACGTGAAGGGTGACACATACCTAAAATCCATCAATGATTTTAAACTATTCGATGATCGTAGATCAATGGCTGAAGTTTTATTTCGGCCCAATTTTTTGAAGAGAACATAGCTCACCAGAAAGTGCCCGGAATGGAATTGGATTCAATTGACACGTATCAAATATCACAAATCACGATCGATAATTTCGGTCATTTAATATATATCTATTCACTTACTGCAATCCACTCTGTCCCCACGACTTCCAATGTGGTACTTGCCAACTTGGTACTGGTTTATAGTTGTTTCCAATTTCGCACACTCGTGCATTTATGGGAAAGATTTGTAGAGATACAAAAGATTTAAATTTTTTTAAAGCAATTAATATGGCTAGAGAAGTAATTATAACAATCAAGAGCTTCAATTATTTATATACAATCTCTGCTTCTTTCATCTTTATTTAGCCTTTGCCATTTGCTAGATAAATCGTCGGAGCTCATGATATTTAAATTCTTCCTTTGGTTTAGGTTTATAGGCTCAGGTTGTTTAATTTTTTAATCTTATTTCTCAAGATGGACACTCCCATCCATTTGAGAAGCATTTCTGCAAAGGACCAGAGGGCCTTTCTGGGCTCCGTGAGAGACCCAACCCTCCAATCAGTCTACAAGGAGGTTGGGTCATTCACCAATGAGGCTGTGTGGATGGTGTTGGGCAGAGAGTTTCTGCGAAATGAAAATAGATACCGTGTTAACATGGACATTACATCCTGGTTCTTGGCGTCTCTTCTAGACCTAGGAGGAGACAAGGTGGATATGTTGATGCTATTGAGGAAGGTTTTTAAGGAAGACTTCCTTGGAGACGACATTACTGTTGTCATCCTTGCAGAAGTAGGGGTGGGGATCCCTTGGGTGAGTGAATTATCCAAGCTTCTCCTCCTTGACCAAACAGTGTCAGTGGCCAGGCAACCGTTTCTCCTGAAACTAAATGCGGAGCACTTGACGCATCACAGGAAATGTGCGCGGATTGGCAGGGACTTCCTCGGGAAATGGCTGCTCCTGGACGACTTTCCAAACAACATATGGCTTGAAGAATTCTATCAACTTATGCTGTCTAAAGAATTCTACATGGAAAGAGGGCCAGATTCTTAGGGCAAAGTTGTAAACCATCCACTACCTATGCCCTAGCCCCGCGCCTCTGGGCCCCTAGTAGTTTTTTTTCCTATGTCCTCGAAACGTAGCAGGCTCAGTGGCTCACTCATTTTGGCTTTTAAGTTTTTGAGGGACTCAAGTCTCAGATGTAAAAATTGTAAATTTCCAAAGCATAAATATTAATGATAATTTTTCAAATTCTAGTTTGTTTCAGTTTGCCTCTTAGAGTCTTATGGATATGAAAATGCTTTCTATAATTCTATTTCATTTTTATTAATTAAAGTTTTTCAAATTCTTTTTGTATATGAGATACGTTATTTCAATAATTTGTTAAACAATGAAAATAAATTTAATACTGTGATCTTTTTTATGTAATGCTTCTTCCTCTATATTTAATATATATAAAAAAATTCAGTTCGTTCCATTAATTATTTGTACACTGATTATGGTTGATTATAATTTAATAAATATATAGTTAAGATTTGAACGAAAACTCCAACTTGTTGTTGAACTTGAAGTTTTGAACTAGTGCATGTGTGGGTTGGTACTGGGTACATGCTATGATTTATAGTTAAGATTTTGTCATAATGAAGAAATTTGAGACATTTATGAAGGGTACCCAGTAGATGGGATTGCTTTCATGGAAGAGAACAAAGGGTAAGGATGTCCCAACTTCACACAAAATTGATCTGAAGTAGGATTTAGGAATGATAGCAAAAATGACATCTGAGCACTTAGTACCAACCGTAACAAGAGTTGGAAGAATAATAGAACCTATAGTAGGACAAGAGAAACCATCTAAGATCTTAACCACTAAATCAAATTTATCATATCAATATGTTACTTCATGCAATTGTAAAGTATAAAGATATTCTTAACTTATTACATTCACCATACATGTTGGATCAATCATCAATGAAAACCCCTCGTGAGAGTATGTCTTTGATCTTTGCAGGTGATATACTTATACTCGGCCATCAGGTGTTTCAAATTTCAATTTCCAATAGTCTTACTAGGATCAAAGGTAATGCATATTGCATAGGTCCTTAGGAGGTGCAGGTTTATCAATAAGATTCACCGTATTATTTATCAATAAAATTATATTAAATTAAAATTTATATTAAACTAAATTTATGTTGAACTTTTATATATATTTTTAGTCTTTATTTATTTATTAAATTAAAATTTATATTACACTAAATTTATGTTGAACTTTTATATATATTTTTAAGCTATTTTTTAAAACTATATATCGTAAACATATTTTTAAAGAATTTTGTTAAACTTTAAATTAATATTTTAGATTTAATATTGAATGTTTTCTTTTTAATATTAAACTTTTACCTTTCAAATTGTATATCAAACTTTATATTTTTATTTAGTTATTTGTTTTATTCTAGAAACTAAGTTTCATGTTTTATACTATTTTTGAATTTCATATTTTTACAAATAATATTAACATTATATTCAATAGTTATCTCAAACTATTGCACATCTTTAAATGTCTCTTATTATAGGATCGGCGACATCTGACAATAGGTACCATCATCCGTTGGATGAGCAAAGATCAACAACATAGGGTGGATTTCAACCCAAATGTGGGAAGTGAACACATTTGTGAGAACTTCATCTGAAATTGAACATTTTAAATATAATTAAGTCTATAAAGCTCTTTTTCGGGCGAAAGTTTAAAATGATTAAACAGACTTTAAAAATGGACCCGAAAAGTGACATGAGTATGGTGATGTGCCTGAAAAATGCCAGAACTCACGGGACCCACAACATCTGACAATAGGTACCATTGTCCGTTGTGTGAGCAAAGATCAATAGTTTAGGGTGGATTTCGGCCCGAATGTGGGAAGTGAACACATTTGTGAGAACTTAGCCCAGAATTGAACATTTTAAATTTAATTAAATATATTTAAGTCTATAAAGCTCTTTTTCGGGCGGAAGTTTAAAATGATTAAACAGATTTAAAAAATAGTCCCAAAAAGTGACACAAGTATGGTGACATGCCCGAAAACTGGCAGAAGTCATGGAACCCATGACAACTGACAACAGGTACCATCATCCGTTGGATGAGCAAAGATCAACGGCTTAGGGTGGATTTCGGCCCGAATGTGGGAAGTGAACACATTTGTGAGAACCTCGCCCAGAATTGAAACGTTTTAAATTTAATTAAATATAATTAAGTCTATAAAGCTATTTTTCAGGTGGAAGTTTAAAATGATTAAACAGACTTAAAAAATAGACCCGTAAAGTCACACGAGTATGGTGACGTGCCCAAAAAATGGCAGAAGTCATGGCACCCACGACATCTGACAACAGGTACCATCGTCCATTGGATGAGCAAAGATCAAAGACTTAGGTTGGATTTTGGCTCGAATGTGGGAAGTGAACATATTTGTGAGAACTTCGCCCGGAATTGAACATTTTAAATTTAATGTCCTCAGAATTTATACTGAAGTAATGAATGTTTTGTCTTTCGGCATCAAATAGTTATTATTATTAATAATTAATAAAATTACAACACGATTCTAGATATTTTGCCCTTTAGGTATTACTTTTGTACTTTTCAGAGTTTTCAAAATAACAGACTTGTAAATCATAATCATATTTCATTTCATGGACAAACCAGTAAATCGAGGGAGATTCAAAAACAACTACTAGATTGAGGAATGCAAGTTGCAACAGAGACTGTCTACGCTAATCTAGTGAAATAGAAATTTCGGGTAAAATCTAGAACACCTACATCCCGCCTTTTTTTCTTTTTTTAATCTTGTGGTCCAATTTGAGGTTTAGCGTTTTTCAGGTTTTTATGTAGCATTATTTTGAATTATTAACAATAACAATGATGGGGAAAATGGGAAGCAGTAGTTCAATAGGAAGCCAAGTGAAAAACAAAATGTACCTAGCTGAACTAGTTAAAACACTAGGTTTCACTAATGAATACCATGATATTTATGACCCTGCTATCTATGGTACAAAGCGTATCATAGATATTAGATATGCATTATCTAGTAAGGCGACAGATGCATCCAGGGCAAAATTTACTATTTATAACCCAATGTTAAAACAAAGAACAAATAAAATCGCATCGTGGGATGCTGGATTGGGAAGCATGGTGTTACCTAAAGTATTCCCTTGCCCTGATTTTGTCATGGTCTGCACCAAAAATTATGATGAAGATAAAAAAACAATTGTCAATAAAAATACAAAAGAGGAAATTATATCCATAAATGAGGGATAATTTGCTCATTTGTTGAACCTAGAATTTGAACCCCAAAACTCAAACGTCCAAATTGAACTTGGAAAGTTGGCAAGGAATTATGAGAGTCTCGATCCAAGTCGCAAAGATTCATTTATCAAAGCTCTAATAAAGAATTGTACTAGTATTCTGTTGGATCAGAATCATAAGCCTCCTTATGATTCTAACATTTTTGTTCCATGGGTTGGGGATACTATTTCCTTGCTGTTGTTTTGCCTGGGATTGGAAAATGATAGGGAAGTGGGTGCAAGCCTTCTTGAAATGATTTATAATATCCATTGTGTAGGTCATCCGGTAAGATATAATTTTATTGAGCACATTGTTCAATCCATGCAAAAATAATTACTAATGATAAAAAAAGGTTCCTGTAAGACATTTAGGTTCTCATCCTACTTGTGCTATCTCCTTCTATCCAAGTATCGTGCAATATTCGAGACCAACAAGCTTCAAATTGTGAACTATACAATTGATAAGAAGACTCAAAACAGAACAGAGTGTCCAATATATGAATGGACACCAAAGATAAGGATGCATGATAATAGAAAGAACTACAACCATTTTGTAGACTTGTTTTTGGCACCAATGTATAATGAAATTACAAGCACTCCAATACCTAGGTTTCCTGTGTCTTTTAGAGATTGCATTCAACTCAGAAGTCAAATAGAATTGGCTGACTAGTTCTTCATGGAAGAATTCACTATGTTAAGGTTTTACAGATCGAGAGTAAAACCATACAGACTTCCAATACATGTGACAGAGAGGGTATTTGCATTGGAGTATGTACAACAATTGGAGAGCACAGATAGGCACTTCTATGTTCAGCAAAAGAAGAGCATATTTCCTTCCTTGCCTTTCTCATGTGGAGGGTTCACATTTGAGAGAAAAGCATTCAATGTGGCACATGATTTTTTGACAGTTTTTAACTTTGGTGAAGAGGGTCTCTAGCAGTATGATCCAATTGGTGTAGTTCAAGCAAGGCTTAAGAAAAATGGGAACTCTTCAGCGTTATATCAACATGAAAGTAAACCATTGCTAGAAAAGCTTAGAAACATGGACTCCTGGGATGAGGTTAAAAAAGAGATGGAGAAAATTGCAGCTGACAATAACATTTCAACAGAAGAAATTTTATCACAAATTATGGCATTGCATAAACAGAGGACAACAGAGGAGGGCCAGGGCATCCAAAATAGGAGGTCCTACAATTTCTACCGAAAATCTACTAATCCATCTAACAAATCTATTCCCAAAATAAATTCACAAGAATGTAAAGATAGTTTTTGGAATCAAACCAAAATAAATGATTTTTGGACTATGAGGAAGAATCTAGGTGAACCAAAGACTAGTGCAGAATTTGAGAACATAAACGAGGATGGAGAGTTTAGCAAATTGTGGAATATGGAGCATCCCACAATAGCATATAATAGGAGTGAAGATGATGATGAGTATGAGTTTGAGCCCATTCCAACAACTACTATAGTCCCTAAAATATTAGGTGGAGTCAATGAGTCCATGAAAGATAAATATAGCAAAGGGGCAAGAATTATGGAAAAAATGGGTTTTGAAGGTGGTGGTCTAGGTCCCAGAGGAGAGGGCATTTGATATCCACTTTAGGTACAACTTCCATCAAATTCAAAATCAAAAGCTCATGTTAAACCAGTTATTGGACTTGATTCTTCATATTCATCACAGATAGGTACTACTCATTACCCTCAGGGTCCACCTACATTTGTTTTAGGTTCAAATCCACAACCACCACCACATCATGGTATTCCAATTGGTGGTGAATCAAGTGCCACTACCACAAGTGGGGAATCTGGGAATAGTATTCCTATTATTGTTCAGTCAAGTGATGCTGTGATTGGTGGGGTTGGCATGGGTACTACTACTGATACTAGTTGTCTTGGTGTTGGACAAGGGCTACAACAAAATATCTCTCACAAGAGTCTATGAGTGGTAGATACTCATACTATTCATAACCCTATATCAAGTGCCACTAACACTACAAAACAATCATTTGCAGCTTCAGATCACACACCTAAAAAGATTATGAAAACTACACATGAAAGTGTCAGTGGGAGTGGGACGGGATCAAGAATTGTTGTTGGTAATCCTACTTCAGCATTAGTTAAAATCACAGGAGTAAGTGGAAATGGAGCCTCTGGTATTCCTATGTCACCTTTCAAACATTCAATTGCTTCAGCAAGCCTAGATTTTCAATTTCGTGATTACTATGGAAAATATGAACACACAACAAAAGCAAATAAAGAAAAAAAGAAAACATTTCATAGGTTACCCTGACTAAAGTTTAAGATGAACAACCTGCAAGGAACAAAGTATATCCAACATATGACCCATAGAAAGATATGATGGAGTTCATGGTTGTTATGCCCCCGACCCCAACTAAAGATAAAAATCCACCACATAGTCAGATAGATCCCTCTAAATTTCAAGTTAGCACCCTCCAAATGGATTTTTCCAAAGTACATAATGTGGACAAAATTAGTGTGTCAAAAAGGACTAACAAAGTGGTCTACACTTCACTACTAAAGGTGGAGATAAAAAAAATAAACTGGAGAAATAAATAGAAAAGTTACAGGCAGACCTAGCAAACGAAAAATCAAGGAGGAAAGCAACAGATAACAAGTGCAATGATTTACAGAAAAGGATAAAAAATTCGGGCTCTGCAGTAGAAATTGTAGAACAGGAGAAGATGGATGCAGAATTGAAGGACCTCACAGAAAAACTATCTAAAAGCATTTAAAAAATTGATGAGGAAAGTGCTAGTTTTCAAAAATTATACAAAAGTTATGAGTTTGTTGTTGTCGAAATAAGAAAAATACAGGCGATATTGGATCGTGGGAAGGAAAAAGAAAAACATTTGCAAGAGGAAGTAGAGGAAGAAGGAAAAAAATGTGCACAAATTAAAGAAGACATGCACAATGCAAATGATAAAATAAAACCTTTGGAGGATAGATTGAAAGATAATATGAAAAATACAATGAAGTATATACAAGAAAATATTTGGTGGAAAATAATACAGAGGAGTGACAAGTTGTGTGAATGGTTTGAATTGAATGAAATTCTGAGAGTAATTTATATGAAAATCAAAGGGCACTTTGAGAAGAGCATACATGTTTATTCAAAAGAGGATATGGCAAAAAAGATTCTGCAAGTAGTCTACAGTACCAGTGACAATGACTTGGCATCCAAGGGAATTAAGAGCTGCATTGATGCCACAGTTAAGACATCATCTATCATTCAAAAATGCTAGAAACTAAGGGAAACATCAGAAGTTATGGAAAATTATGGAAAAAAGATATTGAAGCTGGAAGAAAACAAAAATAATTTGATTAAACTTGGTTTGCCTAAGGTCGTTGACCCATCAAATAAATTCATTGGAAAAGAACCTTACAAAAAAAGCATGGAGATAAAAATGAAGTCTGATTTAGACTTGCTTCCTAAGGACACAACTCCCCAAAGCTTTTTGGAATTCATCTAACCATTTACAACTCTAAATTTGGTATTGGATGAAATAGTGATGTGAAGTCAATATTCTAAATATGGAATGTTGATGAAGTTGCAGTTGACTTTCCATAGTTTACAGAATATTGAACTTCCATTAGACGAAGAGTGGAGCGCCCTACAAAAAGTGGCACAAAAATCTTAAGAATCATAGTATGTATTGCACAATTTTCTTCTTTTACTCTTAATTTCAAGGTTTTATGTTTTTTCTATTTGGAATTAGGCATCACTTGAAACAACTCTATTTTGTGAATAGGAAAAAACCAGCACTCGCTATTGCTAATTTGCTAATCCAGCCTATGAATCTATGATGCACAGTGCAAAACTTCAGCCAATTTATTTGTATTCTCAAATTCTCCCTTGCTTTAACATTTATGCATTTCTCTATTTCTGATTACTAGGTTTTGGGCACTGCTATTATCTATATTTAATTTGTCATTGCGTGAATTAATATTTAATTTTGAACTTTGTTTTTTGAATAGGAGACATCAGACATGTAGCAGATGTTAAATTGCTAATACGGCCTGTGATGGCCATATAAATCGATGTTGATTTTGTGATTTTGATGTTGAGTCTTCACATGTTGCAAACTTGCAATTCGACCTGAAGCTGTTGTTGCTCCCTTGTTTCTATAAAGGGGAATTAAGGGTCATTTGCAAAGGGTTCTGAAATTTTGTATTCACTTTTGCATGGAAATTGGAGAATCACACAGGAGTTGTTGTTGCTCTCCTATTTCTATAAAAGGGAATTCAGAGTCATTTGCAAAGGGTTCTGAAACTTTGTATTCACTTTTGTAACTTGCATGGAGAATCACACAGATTGGTGTATTACTATTGAATGAATTGTATCATATGGTTATATTTTGAAGTAATTAATGAAAATCTAAGTTTTCAAACATGTCTAAATAAACAATAAACATCTCTGTATCAATAAACACATTATGGTCTTTTATTATGCTATTTTAAATCTAGAAAATTGGAAATAGAAAGTTGGAAAATACAATTACAAATCAATATTAAATTCTAATTGCAAAAAGTAATATGATTATGTAATATGAATGATGAGATATAGTAATAAGATTAATAAATACCAATCTCTTACAGTTGCCATTCATCCTCATCAAATTCAGAGCTTTCTTGATTCTTGTCTATGGTTTCTTCACTCTAAGTCTGCATACCTTCGTTGAATTGCATGTCAATGCTATCAATAGGTCCATTACATGAGTCAATAGTTTCACTGGAAACTTGGTTTGTAGTGTTTCCCAAACCTCTTTGTTCACATTTGGACCTCCAGATTTGCAATGCCCATACCTAGATGTATAGAGCCTTAAACAATTTTCCAAATTTTTGTCTAGTTTGTTTCTTAGCTTTGATTTTAGGAACCCCAAAGCACTGAAAACTCCCTCATCTTCCACCGAACCCAATATCATGGTAAGACATAAATCAACAAGCTTTAAATATTCTGGCATTGAATCACACAACGCTGTGTTCTCAACTATATATTTCCAAAGCCTTGTTATTGACCCCTCTTCACTGGGGTTCTCCATTTTTCCATATTGTTCTCTCATAGTGTATGCAAAACAAGATGATTTCTCTCGAAGATGAGTTTTGTCTAATATTCCATTGATATTTACTCCATTCAATTCTCTGGATATGCAAAATTGTTTTTATCAAAGTTAGTAGCTTACTTCGAAAATCATCTGCATTGTTCAGGCTCCAATATTGAGGAAACATGATAGACATGGCTTTGAGTAGGTTGTCAGGAGGGAATCTGCTTCTAATTTGTGAGGAAAGATCATAGGCAATTTTCTTCACATAAGTAGTTATAGTCTCAACAATCTTGTTGAAATCTTCCCTTGTAACTCTTGCTAGTTGCTTCCTAGAGCGCTTTCTTGGTTCCTCCGGGTCGATTGTGGCATAGAAGTGCATTGGTATCTCAACTCCCCATACATTGGCACATACCTCCCCATTTACACAGATTTGTCAAAAGTTATTAGGATTGTTCAAATCTGTGAGTGTCCGCCACTTAACAAATTTATCGTCAGATAGTGTTGGTTAATTTCGATAGAGATTGTCGAGGGTCAAGCATGTCATCTTATGTAGCATAGCATATTCTGCAATATACAGAGCTATTTTTTGGGCAGCCTTCATAATATTTGTCATTTCCTCTAGTATGGGCAGAAGAGCTACTAAAGTTAATAGTGTCTCAAGATTACGTAACCTCCGAAGAAGGTCCAGAAATTTTGGTTGTTTTGATTCGTCGTGAGTTGTGTGAAATAGTCCAATCAAGGATGGATATTCTGAAAAAACTCGATGTGTTGGACCATCCAAAGAGATCCATCTGGTATCATTATCCTTGAGAAGCTTGTTCCCATCAGTTATTCCATCAGCAAAGTGTTGAAATTCTATAAATCACTTGGGACTTTGACAGAAGTGTGAGTAGAGCTCTCTAATTAAAATTTCAATTGTTTTTACCGAAGCATACTTGCTCACAATTCCAAAAGCTAGATTCATTCTGTGAGTCATGCAGTGAATTCTTGTAATGTATGGTGCAAATGAAGTTTCAATTTTTGTACAAAGACCGGTCCTGTGACCTTGCATTACTGAAGCTCCATCTGCTCCAACACAAACCAATTTTTTGGCAACCGTCATGTCATCCATACCTCCATATTCAATTAAACTTCTCTTTACTAGTTGAAATAAATTTTCCACTGTCACACTCTCCTTCATTTTATCAACAGATAGTAGAAGAGGTTGGCAGGCATGATTCTGTATAGTATAAACATGCATGCATACCCATGAAGTATTGTCTACTGTCGTAACTTCATCTAAAGAAAATGCAATAAAGTTTGACTCTCTTATTTTTTCCTTTACATCTTCTTTTTCAACCTCAGCAAGACAACTTGCCCATTCCCATCCATTGTTTGCTGACCAGTGTCTATTAGGATATTTAGGAAGTTTCGGAAAGTATAATAAACCACTAATCGATCAAAAATCTGTCATAGTGCGCCCTCTACTCAAAATATAAAAAATAACGCTTAACTGAACAACTTTTCCCAGTTGTTCTATTTGCATTGCTTTTCCAAAACTAGCATCAATAGAACCTTTAACTTTAGTAGGCTTCATCTGTATTATCTCATGAAAATAATACTCTTCAACAATCCTCACATGCTTACATTCCTCCTTTGTTTTCCATCGCATCACTGATTTTTCAACTCTGTCTATCATTTGTTTTTCATAAACTTTACCCATATGCTTTTCTGTGGTGTCAAATTTTAGCTGCAACCTAATTTCCTTGTTATGTTTCCAAGTGCAAATCTTACACCTGCATTCTATTGGAGGCTCGCCTTCAATTGGATTCTCCACTGGTTCAATGAATGGATACTTTGATGCCTAATTAATTTAAAAATTCCTCACTGACATATCTCACTCCCAATCCTTTTTTGATATGGCTTTTCTTTTCCCCTTCTGTGCATTATCATCAATGGCATTATCACCCAATTCTATTATATCATTCTGGCTAACTTGGGCATCTACCAAATAATCTTCTTCAAGATCATCCTGATTTGAGATATCAGGTTCGCCATCGTCTTCAACATGCAGTGTAGGTGGTGAATTTTGTACTTGTACTTGTGATGATGTACCTTCCTAATTTTCACCACAATCTTTTCCAATGCCAAAGTACGAAGACAACGTTCTACTTTTTGTTGGCCTCTCATGGCCTTCCCCACATTTAGGTTTCCTACCCCTCTTCCTATTCGACATCTCCAACGAAATAAACGCTGCCAAAAAAATATCAATTTGTTGAAGAAGCAATAATAGACTATAATGTATAATATATGTTTCATTAGCCCTATGACCTACAATCTAGATGTTTGAGGTCTGAATGTCCACTGTGAGTTTTGACTACTTGGCACTGATGGGTCACCACTGAATAACAATGAACTCAACAATGCCAACAAATATAGATAAATCTAGATGTATACGTTGATGTAGCTATACTTCAAAATTAAAAATATGATCACTCACTTTTAGGTCACTAGCAGTCGCCAATGTAGTCAACAACAATGATTTTCCTTGGTCTGAAACTTTGCTATTGATCAGAATTCAGAGCCTAGAACCCACCAGATTGTGTTGAGATAGATCTGATCTTTGCATGTATTTATACCAATCCTTATATGGCGAATTCTGCGGGAATTTTATATGGTATACAAATATTTGGCGAATCCCGAGTAACTATAACACGACATGTAATTTTTGAGGTGATTATAGGTCGTCCAAATAATTGGCAAATACAATATAGTTGGTGAAAGTTGGGGTGAATGGAGACACGCGTTGGAAAAATGTCGAGCGAATTGGGTCCTCCTGGCTAACAAATCTTCACATACCTATAGACGAATTATGGTCGTCTATTAAGGCAACCTCGGAGAGTGTAGGTGAAAAAAATAAATTTATCATGTGTCCACCGTATATTGTATTGGCGAAATCATCGCATAGAAACATTTAATTGCATAAAACATATGGCGATTGAGCCGTGACTTTGATGGAAATTGATAATGTTCTGGCGACATGGCCATCCCTAGTCGGTACAAAATATTCACCATTTCTGACATGGTCGACATGAAAAATTCACCATTGGCGAATATTGGCCACTAAAGTAATCTCTGGTCCTAATTGTAGAGGAGTAAAACATATACTCAAGGATAATATTTTTATACTTTTTATGGACTATGTTTCAATTATCCATCCCACTTACCTAGGTTAAGAAAATTAGACAAATAAACCTTGATGAATATCTATATGAATTAGCACAATTTTTCTAATTATTTGGTTTATTTTTTATTGGTTGCATGGTAATAAATCAAAAAATAGATTTTTTTTAATTAAAAATATAGTTATTTATTTAGATTTTGGATTTTTTTTAAACTCAACCAAAATATTCACCACATGGGATATGAAGGCATGAGATAGAAACCAATATATTAACATGCTAACATTATTAAAAAGTTTTAATATTTGATCAAATAATTTATTCACATGATTTGCAAAACTAAAATAAGTTCTTATCAACCTACACATTAACGTCCATCAAAATTAATCTTTAGAAATCACTTCCAACTTCAAAAAATATGAAATCAAAGTTAAAGACTTTAAATTAAATATTGAACTATGTGTCGACGACCGCTTTGACACACCCGCCAACAGTCGCGTAGCCAATGTAAACACTCACCACCTCTCTTGAAAAGTAATACGCTTTGGAAGACTCACTACTCCAAGGTCTCTATAGTCGGGCCACAACGGTGATGGGCAGCCCAATGGTTGATGTAGCTATACCTATTAAGGGGCCTACTGGTTGAAACTAATCTCATTGGTTATTAATGCTCAAACTTCCCTTTTTTTGTATTTTAAAATTTAGGATTCTCTGGAAAATAAACTGCAAAAGATAGATCAGGGAAACAAGAAAATAACCATGAAACCAATACAATAACAACTTAATGAACTACTCTGTTAGTTCGTTGCAATCCAATAAATTATCAAATATTATCTAAGTTAGCATTTAACAACGGACCCCCAGTAAACCTGCAAAATTATCAATTTTACAGACCTATGGAAATAAAATCATCAACAATACGGCCTATCACAATAATCATCATACACCACTGATGTGCACAATATGATTCATAAAGTAATAAACAAAAATATTAAACCACATTGCTAACTCCAAATAATAGACATTACCAGATTACACAAAACAATTTCGTAGAATATAGAAGTAGATCAGGCAATTAACAAAAATAATTCAACTTCTTAACAATCTGCAAAATACTGTAAAAATCTCTAAGTGGGCCACAAATCATTAATTTGGGGCCCTTACAAATGAATCCAAATTCTCAATTTATAGGACTTTTCTGCCCTATTATCTAGGAAATAAATCTAACCTAAATTAAGAACTCAAACTAGGAGTCATAGTTAACTTGCAAGTTTCTGCCTTGATATTCCAATTAACTACTACGAAATGGAGGTTGCATGAGCACTACGAAGACCATGCTGGGTGAGACACATTTTTGTAGTCATGCAGAATTTTGCTCAAAACTGGAACCTGAATTGGAGCTGTAGCTGAAAATACAAAATTGGGGGTCATGCAAAAACCTTGCTATTTTTAGCAATTGTATGTTCATCCTTCACTTTTTAATGAAAGCTCTATAATTATCAATTATGCATGTGACTACTTGGACAGGAGGATCAAGTACGTGTTTAATTCTAAATTTATACTTCTTCAGAACTTCCTTTGCATGCTTCTTTCCTTTCTCTAACACCCCTACTGTCTTTGCCACCTCTTGACACTGGGTGATCAAGTATGTGTACCTGTCCATGAGGGCAGCATCGAATTGGGCCAAAGGTCCTAAATGTTGGGCCTCGTATGCATCCCACTAATTCAAAACTTTTTGTTGCTCCATTAGTCTGGTATAAGTTAATCCTAAACTGAAGGCTCCAAGCATATGTTTTACAAAATTCTCATATTTTAAAATTTCTCTAAGGAGAGGAACCTGAATCTCCGGCATATCCTTCATATACTGCTGAAACATTTCAATCTTTAGCTCTAAAATGTACACATAGTATTGCAAGTTTTTACAACTGTCTCCTCCTAAGAGGTCCTCCTCCATTATTGTCTATTCCTGTAATGTCCCTACTAGTTAGAGATCACTGTCCTGCAAAATAGATTGTAAGAATGCAACAAAATATATATTACTAATCTAATTTGCAATTAAACTTCAATTATTTAATTAAAACTAATCTCAATTCTTATTTAATAAAAAGAATATGGATTCAGTATTGGGATATGTCCTTAGGTGATTGTAATTCCCGCCTTCTTGGAACCCATCATGGTTCCAAGCCTTACCAGGGAAATCGATGGATAAGTCGATCCCCGTCTTGGATGTAGCATCTTACAACCAAGCCTACCAAGTAATATTGTCATATATGATCCATTCCTTGCCTTGGATGATACATTTTATCATCCAAGACTACTAGAGAGGACCGACAAGATCCGTCTCTTCTTGGGTGAGCCTTTGACTATTGGCATATGCACACTCCAATGAGACATTGTATGTGATTGAAGGTTTTGTCATTGATGGCAACCTTGCAATCCTATGACACTAGCAAAGGCATCATACGGGCATCAACAGATCACACTCTACACTGGCACTCAGGACACTGACACCAACACAGAAGAAGTGAAATATACTGGCACAGAGGCCGACAGGATTTTGTTATATTATATTTTGTTTATTATTGTAAAACTTTGTAAGCCGACTTGGCAAATTATAAAATGACTCTTATATATAAAAGAAATCATTGTAGACATTTGATATAGGAGATGTAAGCATTAAGGAAAAATATTAGGCAGACCTATTATGCAAAATATAGGTTAAGGGGTTTATGTAAGCAGCAAAGTAGCAACCGGTGCTAGATCAGGCATTGAATATGCTATTGTAAAGTAGTACAAGATATTGGATTTGTATAGTCCTCATTGTAAGTCAGTGAGACTTCCCATTGAGCAGTGAGCTCTAGGCAGTTGGCCTTCCTGCATGTGCAGGCCCCTATTATAAGTAATATTCTCTTATTGGCCAGTGAGTGAATATTGTGGGTCACAAATCCCATCGAGGTTTTTCCCACACAGGGTTTCCTCATTAAATCCTTGTGTTATGGTGTGTTTTTCATGTGGATGTTCTTAATTCTATTTATTGCATTATTTCTTGCATACCGGTACACAATTATATTCTGTTCTACATGTTTTAAGTTAAGAAATTCTATATACCGGTTAGATACTGATTCACCCCCCCCTCTCAGTATCTGTGGGATTCCTAACAATTGGTATTAGATCTTGGTCCTCTATTTTCAGAAGCCTAATAGCTTGAGGAAGATCTTGACACCGGTAAAGATGGAAAATCTAATGAAACAATTGGAAGGAGCTCTTTCAGACTATGATGCAGAGAAATTGAAAAATATCAAACTCGAAGATGATTTAAGGGCAGCTCGGGATATCGTTCAGGCACTTCAAGAAAATTTTACTGTTGCAAGAAATAAGAGAAGAGAACTTTGTGAAAAATTGCAAAATGAGAATGATGAAAAGGAATCACTTAATGATATGATAAGCAAGTTGAAACAAGAGATCATGACAACAAAGAATGAGATGCAGGATATGACTATGAGATTTTGCAAAGAGATTGAGGATAGGAAGAAGAATGAAGAAGAATTGACCAGAAGACTAAGTGATGCAACAAATGAGAACACAAGACTTAGCTATGAAAATGACATGTTGAAGACAGATCTGATGCATACTCAGAATATTCAAATGAACTGATGAGACAAAAAGAAGTCTTAGAAAGAGAACTAGAAACTGCAAATCAACATAAAGAAAAATTCAAGAAAAGCTCAGAGGAACTTGGCACCTTGCTGAAGAATCAAAAACCTAAAGGTGACACTTCTGGAGTTGGCTTTGAAGTTGGTGAAAGCTCTGGTACTGCAAATACTCAAGATCACAGCAAACCGGTAAGACAACCTAATGCTTATAAATTCAATGGAAAATGCTTTAACTATAATAAGTATGGTCATAGAGAAAATGAATGTAGATCTAGAAATTATCAGAATATCAACACACCCACCGATCAATGTTCTAAATGCAACAAAATAGGTCACAACTTTGAAAACTGCAAGATGAATGTGAGATGTTATGTTTGTGGAAGATTTGGACATTTATCTAATCAATGCAGAACACAAACCGACATAGGTTATGGGAAAGCTATTCAAAAGAATAATGTAACTTGTTATGCATGTAACAAGATTGGGCATATTGCTAAATTCTGTAGAAGTAAAGGAACACCGGTAGACAACAAAAGTTCTATCTTGAAAGGTAAAGAAAAAGTTGAAGAGGTTAAGCAAGAATTCTCAAAACAATGGAGTAGAAAAGCTGATCTAAATATTGGGAATACTCCTCCACCAGTAGAACAAACCAATGCTTCACCAACAGGATAGAGTGATGCTTCACTGGAAGGATAGAGCAGTGCTCCACCGGTAGGAAGTTCTTCATCTAATTGAAGAAAGTTTCTTTGAGGGTTTGGCAATCTATTGACACATGTGCTATTATTCCCTCGATTAGAGATAAGAAGTTGGAAATTACTTATTACCGGCAAACAATGTTAAGTGAATACTTAACCGACATGCAATTAATGTGGTAGATGGCAAAAAGACACTATAAAATCAAGGTTTTGGCTCCATTTCATTTCACTGAGATTTCAAACCTACGAAGAGTGCAAAGTTTTTGAGCTAAGGCATTTCAAGCAAGAAGCAAGAACACTCCAAGCAATCATCCATCCTAAAGGCAGTAAAAGGTATTTAATCATGGCATCCACCTCTGCAATTGAATATATAGCAAACCCTACTGTTGTTGAAGTGATAAAAAGAATTTGGCTCGTATTCCAGTTAGTTCCTGAGGTAGAAAAGAAAGATGATACCTTAGGTGCTTTTTCTCAAATTCCTAAGGGAGATGTTTATGCTGAAGACCCCAGAATGTACATCCACTGCAACATTGAGGAACTAGGAGATGAAGAAATTAAGACTATGTTTAAAACTGTGATATGTGATAAAACCAGCAATGTAAAAGATGAACACAAGATCATTGAGACCCTAGGATTTACAGAGATCCTTAGCATTCCTGAATTCCCCAAGGATGTGATTAGGATAGTCTTAAGCAGGGTACATGGTGAATTTTTCTGGTTAGATGCAGTCCACAAAATCACTAAGGAAGTTGTGAAAGCTGTCACACGATTACCAATCACCAGTAAAAGGCCAGATAAAATAAAGAAGGTATCCAATGACCTAGTTACAAACCTAACCGGTGCAACATTCAACAAGAGGTCCCTAAGAGTTAATGATGTAACATACATTAATGTGAGATTTATCAGCATGATATTAGGGTATAAAGCTACTCATGCAAATAGACTCAATTTAGTTTCAAGTTTGTGCATTAAGAGTGCTTATGATATGGTCACAGATAATGCAAAGATTGATATATGTGAGTGGTTAAAGGATGAATTAATTGACAACCTTGGAAAGATTTAGAAGGACAAGAAAGGAACTTTCAGGTTTGGAAATTTGTTAGTATGTCTGATGCTACATATAACAAAACAGGTTCCCGGTATAGGCTACAAAGAACTTGGATATGATATACCTGTAGGCAAACAGTTAACAGAACTATTCAATAACATGGGAGAAGATAAGGAAAACAATATTCATGACTTTTTTCAAGCATTAAAGGCCAAAATGAAGAAAAGAGTCAGGTTATCACAAAAGATTGTCGACAAATACAAAGATGAAATATGCTTTGTAATCAAGAAAGACGAAATCTGGATGGAAGCAATCATCCCTAGGACAGTTTGGGTAACCGAGATGGGCTATGAAATAGATAATCATATAATTGAAACATATGCTAAAGCACTTCTGGAAGCCCCCAGAGAACCTAAGGAAGAAGTATTTGGTAGTGCAAAAACTATTGAAAGCCAAATACAATCAAAGAAAAGAGTGAAAAAGGTTGAGGCAGTTGTAAGAAAAGGTTCCAGACAAGCAAAAGCCATCAAAGAAGATGTGCTGAAGAAAACCAGTATAACAGAGGATGAGTTAGCAGCTCCACAACCTGAAACTCACCTATCACCGGTAGGTACTTCTTCGGGGAGTGACATGCCTACAACTTTCAAAAGAGTTGTAAGAAAAAGAGATCCCTCACTGGCAGCCACACCCTCACCCAGGAGGACAAAGCAAAAACAACAAGCAGTGAGATCTCCGGTAAGAAAGGCCACACCAAAGAAGAAGAAATTGACACCCAAAAAGAAGAAGAGGACAAACGAAGACTTGGCCCCTCTTGATATACTGCTAAATGAAATTACAGAGGAAGGTAAATTGAAGAACATAGAGAAAATATATGACACCTTAACAACTGATGAAAAAGAACAAGTTGAAAATAGTGTTATATTGCATATGGATATGTATAAGAAGTTTTTGATGGAAGTAGTCAATGAAATTCTAGATGAGCTATTTAAAAGACTAGAAGCAAGAAGACAAGCAGTAATAGAACTAGATAAGAAAATAAAGATTGAAAAGCTACTTGTTGTTTATCTGGTAAACTCACCCAAAGAAATTGATGACCTAATTGCTCAAGCCAACCAGTCAGTATTTTCTACTGCACACTGGCACATTGCTTTAATGGTTGGAAGAATTAATGAGGTGACTAAGGAGACAGAAAATGAATGGGATATATTCCTAGTTGAGAAAGAAAAAAAAGAAGAGTACAGGAACCCCAAAGCCATAAAAGTTTATTAGAAAGATAGAGACAAGGGTAAAGGTAAAGTTGGTGGACCACCTAGTATCAAGGTTAGAGACAACTTACCCCCACCTCCTCTAATTACTCCACTTGTAAAAACAATAGCTATAGAAGATCAACCAATAGCTGAGAGTATGGATGTAGAGGATGATAATCCTAATCCTAAAGTCTTATATACTATGGATGTTGATACTCAAAAGATCAACATAGTGGTAGACAAAGATACAACTGATAAAACTGATATGGCTAGTGAGCCTTCGGTAGCTGAGGAAACTGATAACACACAGGAGAAACCTGTAGAAGACAAAGAGAAAAAGGTAGAGACTCAGACTCAAACTGAGGAAATACAACAAACAGAGAAACAAACAGAGCAAAAGGCTCCGGAATAGGATCAACAACAACAGGAACAGGTACATAAGGAAACAGTACCACCGGCAACTATTGAAGTAGAAAAACCATTGCTTAAAGAAATGCAGACACAAACAGACCTACCAGAGGTCAATACAAGCTTGGTTACTTCCACCAGTACTCAGATTATTGATTCATCATGAGGCTACAAATCAACTAATATGACTGAGGTACTATTAGATTCTATCAAGAAAATAACTGACTACAGCTCACAAGCTTAGAAGGCAATCGATGATATCATACCAATTTTGAAGGTAATTGCTCCTAACTGTAATATAGACAATAAAGATTCTTTAGGACAACTTGATACACTGTGTAAATATATCATAGAAAACATTGAGAAAATAAAGGAAGAGTCATTGAAGGATAAAGTAGACGTTGAAAAACAAAAATTCTTTGATGAGCAAATAAAGAAGTGTAACAGAGATTTTGACACACTTCTACCGGAATTATGTAATTTATTGAAAGAGTACAAAAATTTGTACAAAGATACCTGTAAAACAAACTTTTTGACTGTAGATATAGACAAGAAGATGAGCAAGGTACAGGATGAGATCAATAAATTTGCAGATAGTTTTGTCAACTCACCTGATACACTATCAGTTTTTGAGGAAAAGATAACAAATTTTGAAGAAGAATTACTTAAATTGGAAAAAGAGAAAGAAAGAATAGTGAATAAGGCAAAGCATTTGAGATCAAAACTAAGTCCAAGATTGGACTATCTAGCATCACTACGGAAGGAAGTATCTGAGGCACTAGTACAGGGAAAGAAGACATCGACAGAGCATTTACAACATCTCACCGGTACAGTGAAGAGAATAGAGACAACAATAAAGGATAGCAAGAAGTTTATGGATAGTATAAACTTGATTTTGGGAGATCTTTTTCAAATTAACCACCCAGTTACAAGGTTGAAACTACAAACTCTACTGACATCTTGACAACCTTTGTCATTGATACCAAAGGGGGAGTAGTGGGATGAGAAAATTCAATATCACAGGAATCATATGCTCAGGGGGAGCACACACATTTTTGGTAACATTTTTGGACTTCACATTTCTGGATCATTTTTGAAATTTCTCATGAGTGTTGCCATCAATGCCAAAGGGGGAGATTGTTGGCATATGCACACTCCAATGAGACATTGTATGTGATTGAAGGTTTTGTCATTGATGACAACCTTGCAATCCTATGACACCAACAAAGGCATCATACCGGCATCAACAGACCACACTCTACACTGGCACTCAGGACACCGACACCGGCACCAGTACAGAAGAAATGAAGTATACCAGCACAGAGGCCGACAGGATTTTGTTATATTATATTTTGTTTATTATTGTAAAACTTTGTAAGCCGACTTGGCAAATTATAAAATGACTCTTATATATAAAAGAGATCATTGTAGACATTTGATATAGGAGATGTAAGCATTAAGAAAAACTATTAGGCAGACCTATTATGTGAAATATAGGTTAAGGGGTTTATGTAAGCAACAGAGCAGCAACCGGTACTGGATCAGGCATTGAAGATGCTATTGTAAAGCAGTACAAGATATTGGATTTGTATAATCCTCATTGTAAGTCAGTGAGACTTCTCATTGAGCAGTGAGCTCTAGGTAGTTGGCCTTCCTACATGTGCAGGCCCCTATTGTAAGTAATATTCTCTTATTGGCCAGTGAGTGAATATTGTGGGTCACAAATCCCACTGAGGTTTTTACCACACCGAGTTTCCTTGTTAAATCCTTGTGTTATGGTGTGCTTTTCATGTGGATGTTCTTAATTCTGTTTATTGCATTATTTCTTGCATACCGATACACTGTTATATTCTGTTCTGCATGTTTTAAGTTAAGAAATTCTATATACCGGTTAGATACTGATTCACCCCCCCCCCCCCCCCTCTCAGTATTTGTGGAATTTCTAACATTGACACCCAAGCCTTTAAAATATATGCATATGAAAACTCAGTATATACTGCCTACCAGGGATTATCATAATCCCTGAATTAGGCTAAGGGAAATTCCTCCCAATAGCCTCCATCGCATAGCCAAATTATTGTTATTCATATAACATTTTATATTTCATTATCATTTTTTAATCTATAATGTATGCCTACATCTACATATTCCTTAATTACTATTATTGATCCTATATACATACAAATATCCTGCATACATACATATATCTATTGCTACATATGAGACAATACTATTATAAAACTATAACTCTGTCAAAGAGACAGATCCATTATAAACATATATGCATGTGTGTGGCACACACATCCACACACATATATATTCTTGTAGCGTAAAACTTAACCACTTACCTTCTCGCAGACTGTTGGTGTAGCTTATCTGCCTCCTATTTTCCCTTATTCCTTTGTGCCTCTTCTTTTCTCTATGGGTTATCTTTGTTATATACCCATGGAGGGGAAAGTTTGTGTCCCACCACAGGGTCCCTTCCGTGGGAAGCGGTGTGATGGTGGTCGCAGCCCAGGCTGTGACTCCCATCCCACCACTTCCTACGGGGGGTACCCGTGGCGTTAACTCCTCCCTTTTTAAAATGAACTTATATTAAAACTAAATCCCATTTAATAATTAACATTATTTAATTATTTAATAATTCACCTTTTCATCATTTAATATATTAAATATATTAACTTTTTTTAATAATTTATTTCTTATATTAACCTTATTTAATATATTAACATTATTTAATGTATTAACATCATTTTAATAATTGATTTCTTCATTTATATATATTTCTACTGCACTTAGTGATATATGCTATTGTCATTATTGGTGTATTTTATAATATTTACATCAGGTGATACAGGAGAGGGTTATCACACTTCTCCTAGATGCAGAACTTTATTCAAAATTTGAAATTGCTTATTAAAAATGCTTAGCTTTCGTTCCCATTGCGTAGAATAAGAAGCTAAAGCTCTGCCTACCTGTACTTCTTCTTGGTATATCCTCATAGTATCCTGCAGAAATAATCTAATCTTAGCTACATTTAGTTGGACCCATGATTTAGTTGCAGTGGCCACCCGCCTCACCTCCACTAGTGCCTTCTCCCTCTAGCAGTGATGAGGTCGAAGGTAGGTCGTCAGCCCTACAAGAGTCTAGAGGTTTTCTCATCTTAATCAATAGCTACTTGTATTGTCCCAATTGCGCTTTGAGCTCTAATTTTGAAGTGTGTTCCTTCTCTATGTGCCCCCTTACAACACTTGTGGCTAGCTCCAAAGTATCTAGCTCTCCCCACTTGGTTTATTTACCCAAATTTACTTGGGATATTTGATACTTAGGGTAAACCTGTCCCTCAGCTTGGAGTGGAACTGCCACATCTGCAATCACTTCATCGAAGCTTGTTTTTTATAGATGATGTATGGTTTTTGGCTTCTTAACCTTTGGTGGCTCCTCGGTGATTACTTGTTGCAAATTGACCTTAGGAAGCTCTGCTTTTCTCTTTTTCTTTTCAAAAGTGAACTTGAGCCATTGCAGTATATCTTCATCCTTTTCACCTTGATGTGACACTATATCTGCAGTTATAACATGGACCTTTGCCTGCTCCTCTGCTTCATCTCTTTCCTCTACCTCTGTTTGCTCGGGGTCTTGAGGTGGGACAACTTGGTGAGCTAAATTGGTTTGGAGAGCCTGCTGCCTATGTAATTCTCCCAATTTGCCACTGACCTCTTCTCCAAACATATTTTCTTCATCGTCCATCCTTGCCTCATCTTGCCTGTCTGCTATGTCCTTGAGGAGGTCCTCTTGATCTTGAGGGCTTAGAACTAATCTTTCACTCAATAGGTCCTCCGCCTCATCCCCTTCTTTCTTGCCTCCTAGTAGTTGATGTTTCTCGAGATCCTCTTCCTCTTGATCTGAATCAGATTCAATGCTCCTAACTCTTATTCCTTTGGTGCTAGACCTGAAACCTTGGACTCTAGGCTGCCCTATGGGTGGGTTAACTAGTGGTAGTGCAGGGGCGTTGGTACTTGGATGCTGTGTGGCTGTTGTTGAAGGTGGTTGAATAGGTATATCTTTAGTAATTTCTATTTCTTCCTCCTGTTCTTGGGTACCCTCTCCTATAGTCTTTCATATAGCTATCCTTGGTGGGAGTGCTTTAGCCAATGGTATTGCTCCTAATCCATCAGTCACTCCAAGGTCTATTACCTTCTTCAATAGCTCAGACTCCTTCATCTTCTCTTGAATTTTTTTCAATAAGTGCTCATTGCTATCTTGGGGCCCCACTTCTTCATCGAGGTCAGTAGATGTATTCTTTTTTGAGTTTGATCTTGTCTTCCGAGCATACTCCTTATAACCCCTTGACTGAGGTACCCCTGAGGTGGAGTCCTTCTGTTTTCCCTTGGAGGCACTCGGCCTTACCCTTTGGCTTAGCCATTGCTTGGTCCTATTGATGACCATTTCAGAAATATTTTCTATATTCACGTCCTCATTCGTGGACCACCTTATTGGGGAGAGGGGCTTCTTATCAATTTCTAATCCTTTATAAGCTGCATCAAGCAAGTCTCCATCATCCCTAAGGTCTTTAGGGAGATTGGTCTCAATTTCAAAATCTCTTATCTGTGGCATAGATAACCTATTATATTTTTTCACACTGACCTCAAAACTGTCCTGGAGGTTGGCCCAAAAATCCTCTAGTCTCGGCTTGTGTCCCTCATATGCCTTGGGCATATCTTGTTTGAGCTTCCCGTAGGGATCATAAAATTCCCTAGCATAATCATATTCTTTCAAGTTCAAATCTTGAAGCTCTGGCTTTGATAGATACTGAAATCAATGTCTATTTTATGTTTTGATGATAAGAGAGATTGGAGGCCCAATAGTTGCCTTACATATTCCAACAAAATTACTCTATCATTGCAGTATCTAGGAAGCAACATTGGGTTCTTCGTGAATCCACTAACCCTAATGTAAGTAGAGCGTGGGTTTTGGATAAACCAACATGCCCACTCTCGGTTAATAGCCATGGCTTCCGGGCTAATCTAGTATCCTGTGTCTCCTGCTAATTTAATTATTGCTAGAAAAATGAAGGCATCATTAATTCTTTTGAAATGAGCCTTTGCATTGACTAGGGGGAGTTGGGAATAATATTCCCATACCTTCTTCTATCCTTCCTCATCCCCTAACTGACCCTCTACTTGTAGTCCCAAAAAAATTCCAGCTCTGGCAGCCACCCAGATGACATAAGATGTGAAAAATAATTTTTGGGTCTAGTGGACTTCCTTCATTTGTTTGCAGATGTTGTTAGAGAGGATCTGCGGCCAACCAAAATATTGTTTTTCTATTACAATAGTGGCCATAAACTGGAACATCCATGGATGGAAATGTTTACAATTAGGTTTTCCAAAGGCCCTGCTCAGCATAATAATCAAGTCTATTTGGGGCTCCTTGAAGTCTGCCCTAAGGATCTTTGTTGCCTTGAGACCTGTTTTTCTCTCTTCCTCCAACCAGTTTTCATTCATGTGCCTTTTGTTTGCTGCAACTTTGTCATTCCATACATTTAAGGCCTCCTCTTCAATTGAGAGGAATATCTCCTCTCTGGTTGGGATACCAAACACGAATCCCAGCATGTCAGGAGACAAGTCTATAACTGTCTTTCCATGTGCGTCAGTGCACTTTCTAGTATCACGGTCATAGAACTGAGCAATTGTCATTATAAATTCCAATGCTTGCACTAATTGCGGAAAGATAGTTGTCTCCACTAGGCCTGATCTTTTAATTCTCCTATATAGGGCCTCCAATCTTGGCTTATCTAGTTGGGTTTTGATATCTTCAATTTTGATATGGCCAATTTTCGTGTCAGTGACCCATTTGACTTGATCATCCAGCTTTGAGGAGTAGACTTATCCTTGATAGTGGTATTTTATGGTAGCTAGAAGTTTGTCAATATCTTTGCTTCTTTTGTTAGAAGATGAGTCCATCTAACAACCTGAACCTGTAAGAAGAAAACAAGGATCAGTTCCTTATCAAAAACATAAAAAATTCATTCACTTCGGGACTTTGGGGTTCCGGAGTTCCGGGGTAGGGAGTTTTTCTTTTTCAAACAAGGTTTGGAACTCCGAGGTTCCGAGGTTCCGGGCTAGGTTGAAAACAAATGATTTCGGAACTCCGGGGTTTTGAGGTTCTGGGCTAGGTTGATAACAAATGATTTCAGAACTTTGGGGTTCTGAGGTAGGTAATTTAGGCCCATCTCGGGATCCCATGGTCCCGAGCCAAATAAAAGATAGCCAATAGGACTTTTAGCAAGAGGACTTATAAAAGGTAGACCTCGGAACTCTGAGGTTCCAGGGTTCCGGGTTAAGTGATAGCACTTTCTCACAAAAAACAAATAATCCAGAACTTCGGGGTTCTAGGGTAGGGAAGAGAAATTAACTCGGAACTCCGGGGGTCTGGGGTAGGAACTAATTCACGAAGTGACACACAAAAAAATGAGAAAAGAAGAAAAGAAAAACAACACCCATGACAAAGAGAAAAAAGATCTAACCTACAAATGACCAAAAGAGCAAGAAAAATCACCTACCTGGTGAATCAAAATGCTCAAGAACGCAAAAGGAAACTCAATAGTTCGGAGGCTCGCGGTTAGTAGGCAAGGAATCAAGAACTCTGAATGCACAAATGAACTTTAAAGGTTCATTATTCATATTTATACCCCCTCCCAAATCTGTTTGTACAAGCGCGTTAAATAGGACCTCAGGACTCTGAGGTCCCAAGGTTCCGAGCTCGGCAAAAAGACACAAGACACAACACTTCACCTCAGGACTCCGGGGTTCCAGGGTGAAGAAAAACAAAACTAGAACAAAAGGATCAACCTCGAGACTCCAAAGTTCTGAGGTTGATCAACAAAAACACAAAACAAAACATCCCACCTTGGGACTCCGAGGTTCTGGGGTTCTGAGGTAGAAAAGCAAGCAAGCAAGGATCCACCTCAGGACTTCGGGGTTCCAGGGTGGAGCAGACACAACGCACCTCGGGACTTCAGAGTTCTGAGGTAAAGAACTCAAAGACACACCTTGGGACTCCAGGAGTCTAGAGTTCTGAGGTAAAGAACACAAAACAAAAAGACAAAGAAACCGACCTTGGGACTTCGGAGGTCCAGGGTTCCAAGGTGGAAAAGCAAAGAAACAAGGAAAAAGAGACCTCGAGACTCTGGGACTTCGGAGTTGCGAGGTGAAACAAAAGCAACACAAGGATGAAACAGGGGACCCATATTTCAAGACATGAAAACTAATGGGGAATAGATATGCAGGGTATAACACTATGAAACACATACTTTTGAATAATATAATTATGATAAAGTAGGACACGTTTGCAAATATTTTTCACAAAGGAAAGAGAAATATACACAAATTAAAAAATATTTGAGAATAAAAAATGTGAAAAATAACTCCTTTGATAACTTTTGCGATTGTAGCTTCTTTCCCTACTCTATTTGACACTTCTAAATCAAGGGACCACAATTATTAAGTCTTCTCTTGAAAACCATGCTAAATTGGTTCTTACACGACCTTGTATATAGGATCTCCAAATACCAAATACCCTTGGTATTTATGCAATGAGTATAGTGGTAGGGTTTGAATCTCACCTTAATTGGAAGAGAATATTGGTGGAAAGAAAGTAATAATTTCTGCTCCTAAAAGTTGTAAAATAAACAATATGAATAAAGCAAGAAAAAGTGCATAGTATAAGAAACAATTCTAACCTAGCAACTAATTAGATTGGACAATGAGCATGAAGTTATTTTATCTATATCTTCAAATCAAAAGAAATAAAATTATTAACCTAGAAATTAGTTTTTTATTTAGTAAAAAAGAAATAAAATTTTGTCAAGTATCACATAATAGAAGAGGTACAAAATCTAAAGTAAAAAAAAAAGGGGGGGGATTTAAGAGGTATAATAAATCAACAATACTCAATACATATTTTATATGATCAAGGAGACTTTGGGATCTCAAAGAGAAGGGGAAAAGACCTCATTCTCTAAATGAAATGCTTATTCCATAATATTAGGTTCTTTGACATCTATTAAAGCACCATTTTCTACTAAAAAAATATTATGCAAGTTTCTATTATAAAGAAAGATATTAAAAATGAGAGTTGTGTGTTTTTGGAGAGGTAATAGAAGTCATATGAAGTTTTCAAGCAGGAGAAACAAAATTAAATTTTATCTTCTATCTTGATTTGAGATAAGATGCATATTTACTTTAAGTTTCAATATTATCTACCAGGGATAACTTTAAGAAACCACCCCCAGGCAACTGTATAAAATCCTGGCGAATCAGACATTATTTTCAGGGGAAAATTTTCATATTGATGGCAAATTTTTTTTTTTAAATGGGGAAAAAAATAATTTTGTATTGGCGATTTTTTTCTAGGGTACAAAAATTCCATAAATTTCTGGCGAATAATACCTTGTTCTATGGAGAAAATATTTATTGTGGGAGGCAAATAATTTTTGTTAAAAGGAACAAATATGTAATTGTATGAGCGAAAATTTTTAGTCTGAAGGAAAAATTATTTAAATGTATTGGCGATTTGTATCCACCGCTTGAAAATTATTTAAATGTGTTGGCGATTTTTATCCACCACTTGAAAATTATTTAATTTTTTTTGGCGAATATTTTGTTATTTATGGAAAAATATATAATTTATTGGCGATTTCATGAATTCATTGCCATTAATAGACAAGGCACATCACATCACATCAGTACATCACATCACATAATACATTGAGTCCTGACTCTGCACGATGTATCAATAAGCGCGACCTCTTTGACACGTGAAGGGTGACACATACCTAAAATATATCAATGATTTTAAATCGTTTGATGATTGTAGATCAATGGCTGAAGTTTTATTTTGGCCCAATTTTTTGAAGAGAACATAGCTCACCAAAAAGTGCTCGAAATGGAATTGGATTCAATAGACACGTATCAAATGTCACGAATCACAATCGATAATTTCGTTTATTTAATATATATCTTTTCACTAATTGTAATCCATTCTATCCCCACGACTTCTAATGTGATACTTGCCAATTTGGTACTGGTTTATAGTTGTTTCCATTTTCGCACAATAGTGCATTTATGGGAAAGATTGTAGAGACACAAAAGATTTTTAAAAAATTATAGCAATTAATACGGTTAAAGAAGTACTTATTACAATCAAGAGCTTCAACTATTTATAAACAATCTATGCTTCTTTCATCTTCAATTAGCCTTTGCCATTTGGTAGATAAATCATCGGAGCTCACGGTATTTAAATTCTTCCTCTGGTTTAGGTTTATAGGCTCGAGTTGTTTAATTTGTTAATCTGTTTTCTCAAGATAGACACTCCCATCCGCTTGAGAAACATTTCTGTAGAGGACCAGAGGGCCTTTCTAGGCTCTGTTAGAGACCCAACCCTCCAGTCAGTCTGCAAGGAGGTCGGGTCGTTCACCAATGAGACTATGCGGATGGTGCTGAGCAGAGAGTTTATGCGAAATGAAAATAGGTACCATGTTAATATGGACATTACATTCCACTTCTTAGCATCTCTTCTGGACCTCGGAGGAGACAAGGTGGATATTTTGATGCTGTTGAGGAAGGTTTTTAAGGAAGACTTCCTTGGAGACGACATTACTCTTGTTGTCCTTGCAGAAGTAGGGGTGGGGATCCCTTGGGCGAGTGAATTATCCAAGTTTCTCCTCCCTGACCAAACAGTGTCAGTGGTCAGGCAACCGTTTCTCCTGAACTTGAATGCGGAGCAGTTGACATGTCACAAGAAATGGGTGCGGATTGGCAGGGACTTCCTCCAGAAATGGTTGCTCTTGGACGACTCTCCAAACTACATGTGGCTTGAAGAATTCTCTCAGTTTATGTTGTCTGAAGAATTCTACATGGAAGGAGGGTCAGATTCTTAGGGCAAAATTGTAAACAATTCCACTACCTATGCCCTAGCCCTGCCCCCCTGGGCCCCTAGTAGTTTTTTTTCCTATGTCCTCAAACCCTAACAGGCTCAGTGACTCACTCATTTTGGCTTTTAAGATTTTGAGGGACTCAAGTCTCATCGTAAAAATTGTATTTCCAAAGCATAAATATTAATGATAATTTTTCAAATTCCAGTTTGTTTCAATTTGCCTCTTAGAATCTTATGGATATAAAAATGCTTTTTATAATTCTATTTCATTTTTATTAATTAAAGTTTTTCAAATGTTTTTTGTATATGAGCTACGTTATTTCAATTATTTGTTAAACAATGGAAATAAATTTAATATTGTGATCTCTTTTATGTAATGCTTCTTCCTCTATATTTAATATATAAAAAAAAAATTCAGTTCATTCCATTAATTATTTGTACATTGATTATGGTTGATTAATTATTTGTACATTGATTATGGTTGATTATAATTTTAAAAATATATAGTTAAGATTTGAACTAAAACTCCAACTTACTTATATTAAACTAAATTTAATTATATTAAATTTACTTATTTTAATGTCCAAGGGGTTGAGCTTAACTGGTTAAAACACTGGGTTCTCATTGTGGAGGCCCAAGTTCAATTCCCAATAGGGACATATGAAGTGGAATTCTAAGTTGTGACTCTTGGCCTTCCATAGGATGGGAAAGATCTTGGGGTCAATGTAATCAAACATAATAATAATAATAATTCAAAGATATGTAATGGGGATGGGGCCCCCTACTGTGTCCCCACTGGTTCATAGCTCTAGTCAAAAGCTATTCAGGCTTCGGCCAATTACCGATCAAAAAAAAAAAAATTACTTATTTTAATTATATTAAACTTACTTATTTTAATTATATTAAATTAAAATCTATATTAAACTAGATTTATGTTAAACTTTTATATATATTTTTAGTCTTTATTTATTTATTAAATTAAAATTTATATTACACTAAATTTATGCTGAACTTTTATATATATTTTTAAACTATTTTTTAAAATTATATATCGTAAACATATTTTTAAAGAATTTTGTTAAACTTTAAATTAATACACTAAATTTATGTTGAACTTTTATATATATTTTAAAACTATTTTTTAAAATTATATATCGTAAACATATTTTTGAAGATTTTTGTTAAACTTTAAATTAATATTTTAGATTTAATATTGAATGTTTTCTTTTTTATATTAAACTTTTACCTTTCAAATTGTATATCAAAATTTATATTTTTATTTAGTTATTTGTTTTATTCTAGAAACTAAGTTTCATGTTTTATACTATTTTTCAATTTCATATTTTTACAAATAATATTAACATTAGATTTAATAGTTATCTCAAACTATTGCACATCTTTAAAATTTAAATGTCTCTTATTATGGGACCAACGACATCTGACAACACTCAACAGGTACCATCGTCCGTTGGATGAGCAAAGATCAACGGCTTAGGGTGGATTTTGGCCCAAATGTGGGACGTGAACACATTTGTGAGAACTTCACCGGAATTTAACATTTTAAATTTAATTAAATATAATTAAGTCTATAAAGCTCTTTTTCGAGCAGAATTTTAAAATGATTAAATAGACTTAAAAAACAGACCCGAAAAGTGACACGAGTATGGTGACGTGCCAGAAAAATGGCAGAAGTCATGGGACCCACGACATCTGACAACAAGTACCATCATCCGTTGGATGAGAAACGATCAACGACTTAGGGTGGATTTCGGCCCAAATGTGGGAAGTGAACACATTTGTGAGAACTTCGCCCAGAATTTAACATTTTAAATTTAATTAAATATAATTAAGTCTATAAAGCTCTTTTTTCGAGCAGAATTTTAAAATGATTAAATAGACTTAAAAAACATACTCGAAAAGTGACAAGAGTATGGTGACGTGCCAGAAAAATGACAGAAGTCATGAGACCCACGACATCTGGCAATAGGTACCATCGTCCATTGGATGAGCAAAGATCAACGACTTAGGGTGGATTTCGGCCCAAATGTGGGAAGTGAACACATTTGTGAGAACTTCGCCCAAAATTTAACATTTTAAATTTAATTAAATATAATTAAGTCTATAAAGCTCTTTTTCGAACGAAATTTTAAAATGATTAAATAGACTTAAAAAACAGACCCAAAAAGTGACACGAGTATGGCGATGTGCCAGAAAAATGGCAGAAGTCATGGGACCCACGACATCTGACAATAGGTACAATCGTTCATTAGATGAGCAAAGATCAACGGCTTAGGGTGGATTTCGGCCCGAATGTGGGAAGTGAACACATTTGTGAGAACTTCGCCTGGAATTGAACATTTTAAATTTAATTAAATTTAATTAAGTCTATAAAGCTCTTTTTCGGGTGGAAGTTTAAAATGATTAAATAGACTTAAAAAACAGACCCGAAAAGTGACACGATTATGGTGACGTGCCAAAAAAATGGCAGAAGTCATGGGACCCATGACATCTGACAACAGGTACCATCATCCGTTGGATGAGAAAAGATCAACGACTTAGGGTGGATTTTGGCCCGAATGTGGGAAGTGAACACATTTGTGAGAACTTTGCTCGGAATTGAAACATTTTAAATTTAATTAAATATAATTAAGTCTAATGTCCTCCAAATTTATACTGAAGTAATGAATGTTTTGTCCTTTGGCATGGAATAGTTATTAATAATAATTAATAAAATTACAACTTGATTCTAGATATTTTGCCATCGTCCGTTGGATGAGTTAAGATCGACGGCTTAGGGTGGATTTTGGCCCGAATGTGGGAAGTGAACACATTTGTGAGAATTTCGCCCGAAATTGAATGTTTTACATTTAATGTCCTCAGAATTTATACTGAATTAATGAATGTTTTGTCCTTCGACATGGAATAGTTATTAATAATAATTAATAAAATTATAACATGATTCTAGATGTTTTTCCCTTTAGGTATTACTTTTGTACTTTTCAGAGTTTCCAAAATAAGAGACTCATAAATCATAATCGTATTTCATTTCATGGACAAACCTGTAAATCGAGGGAGATTCAAAAACAACTACTAGATTGAGGAATGCAAGTTGCAATAGAGACTGTCTGCGCCAATCTAGTCAAATATAAATTCCAGGTAAAATCTACAACACCTACATCCCGCCTTTTTGCTTTTTCTAATCTCGTGGTCCAATTTGAGGGTTAGCATTTTCAGGTTTTTATCTAGCATTATTTTGAATTATTAACAATAACAACGATGGGGAAAACGAGAAGCAATAGTTCAACAAGAAGCCAAGTGAAAACCAAAATTTACCTAACTGAACTGGTTAAAACACCAAGTTTCACTGATGAATACCATGATATGTATGACCCTGCTATCCATGCTGAAAAGCGTAACATAGATATTAGATATGCATTGTCTAGTAAGGCAACAGATGCATGTAGGGCAAAATTTACTATTTTCAACCCAATGTTACAACAAAGAACATATAAAATCGCATCATAGGATGCTGGATTGGGAAGCATGGTGTTACCTGAAGTATTCCCTTGCCCTGATTTTGTCATGGTCTGCGCTGAAAATTATGATGAAGATAAAAAAACAATTGTCAATAAAAATACAAAAGAGGAAATTCTATCCATAAACAAGGGAGAATTTGCTCGTTTGTTGAACCTAGGATTTGAAGCCCAAAACGCAAACGTCCAAATTGACCTTGGAAATATGGCAGGGAATCATGAGAGTCTCGATCCAAGTCACAGAGATTCATTTATCAAAGCTCTAATAAAGAGTGGTACTAGTATTGTGTTGGATCATAATCATAAGCCTCCTTATGATTCTAACATTTTTGTTCCATGGGTTGGGGATACTATTTCCTTGCCGTCATTTGCCTGGGATTGGAAAATAATAGGGAAGTGGGTGCAAGCCTTCCTGAAATGATTTATAATATCCATTGTGTAGGTCAGCCAGTAAGATATAATTTTATTGAGCACATTGTTCAATCCATGCAAAAACAATTACTAATGATAAAAAAAGGTTCCTGTAAGACATTTAGGTTCTCATCCTACTTGTGCTATCTCCTTCTATCCAAGTATCATGCAATATTCGAGACAAACAAGCTTCAAATTGTGAACTATAAGATTGATGAGAAGACTGGGAAGAGAACAAAGTGTCCAATATATGAATGGACACCAAAGATAAGGATGCAAGATAACAGAAAGAACTACAACCATTTTGTAGACTTCTTTTTGGCACCAATGTATAATGAAATTACAAGCACTCCAATGCCTAGGTTGCCCGTGTCTTGTAGAGATTACATTCAACTCGGGAACCAAATAGAATTGGCTGACTGGTTCTTCATGGAAGAATTCACTGTGTTAAGGTTTTACGGATCGATAGTAAAACCAACCATACAGACTTCCAATACATGTGATAGAGAGGGTATTTGCATTGGAGTATGTACAACAATTGGAGAGCACAGATAGGCACTTCCATGGCCAGCAAAAGAAGATCAGATTTCCTTCCTTGCCTTTCTCATTTGGAGGGTTCACATTTGAGAGAAAAGCATTCAATGTGGCACATGATTTTTTGACAGTTTTTAACTTTGGTGATGAGGGTCTCTGGCAGTATGATCCAATCGGTGTAGTTCAAGCAAGGCTTAAGAAAAATGGGAACTCTTCAGTGTTATGTCAACATGAAAGTAAACCATTGCTAGAAAAGCTTAGAAACATGGTCTCCTAGGATGAGGTTAAAAAAGAGATTTAGAAAATTGCAACTGACAATAACATTTCAACAGAAGAAATTTCATCACAAATCATGGCATTGCACACACTGGGGACAACAAAGGACGGCCAGGGCATCCAAAATAGGAGGTCCTACAATTTCTACCTAAAATCTGCTAATCCATCTAAGAAATCTATTCCCAAATCAATTCTGCAAGAATGTAAAGAGAGTTTTTGGAATCAAACCAAAATAAATGATTTTTAGACTAAGAGGAAGAATCTCGGTGAACCAAAGACCAGTGCAAAATTTGAGACCATTGACGAGGATGGAGAGTTTAGAAAATTATGGAATATGAAGTATCCCACAACAACACATGACAGGAGTGAAGATGATGATGAGTATGAGGTTGAACCAACTCCATCAACTACTACATTCCCTAAAATATTGGGTGCAGTCAATGAGTCCATGAAAGAAAAATATAGAAAAGGGGCAAGCATTGTGGAAAAAATGGGTTTTGAAGGTGGTGGTCTAGGTGCCAGAGGAGAGAGCATTTGGTATCCACTTTAGGTACAACTTCTATCAGGGTCAAAATCAAAATCTCCTATTAAACGGGTCATTGGACTTGATTATTCAGATTCATCACGGATAGGTACTACTCATTACCCTCAAGGTCCACCTACATTTGTTTCAGGTTCAAATCCACAACCACCACCACATCATGGTATTCCCATTGGTGGTGAATCAAGTGTCACTGCCACGGGTGGGGAATCTGGGGATAGTATTCCCATTATTGTTCAGTCAAGTGACGCTGTGATTGGTGGGGTTGGCATGGTTACTACTAGTACTACTGATACTAGTTGTCTAGTTGTTGGACAAGGGCTACAACAAAATATCTCTCGCAAGAGGCCACTAGTGGTAGATACTAATAATATTTAGAATCCTATATCAAGTGCCACTGACACTACAAAACAATCATTTGCAGCTTCAGATCACATACCTAAAAAGATTATGAAAACTACACATGAAAGTGTCAGTGGGAGTGTAACAGTATCAAGAATTGTTGTTGGTAATCCTAGTCAAGCGTTAGGCTAAACCACAAGAATAAGTGGAACTGGAGCCTCTGGTATTCTTATGTCACCTTTCAAACATTCAATTGCTTCAGTAAGCCCAAATTTTCAATATCGTGATTACTATGAAAAATATGAACACACAACAAAAGCAAATAAAGAAAAAAAGAAAGTATTTCATAAGGTTTCCCTGACTAAAGTTTTAAATGAAGAGCCTGCAAGGAATAGGATATTTCCAACATATGACCCACAGAAAGATATGATGGAGTTCATGGTTGTTATGCCCCCAACCCCAACTAAAGATAAAAATCCACCACACAGTCAGATAGATCCCTCTAAATTTCAAGTTAGCACCCTCTAAATGGACTTTTCCAAAGTACATGATGTGGACAAAATTAGTGTGTCAAAAAGGACTAACGAAGTGGTCTACACTTCACTGCTAAAGATGGAGAGAGAAAAAAAATGGAGAAACAAATAGAAAAGTTACAGGCAAACCTGGCAAACGAAAAATCAAGGAGGAAAGCAGCAGATAGCAAGTGCAATGATTTACAGAAAAGGATAAAAAATTCAGGCTCTGCAGTAGAAATTGCAGAGCAGGAGAAGATGGATGCAGAATTGAAGGACCTGACAAAAAAATTGGCTAAAAGCAATAAAAAAATTGATGAGGAAAAAACCAATTTTCAAAAATTATACAAAAGTTACGAGTTTGTTGCTGTCGAAATGAGAAAATTACAGGACCTATTGGATCATGGGAAGGAAAAAGAAAAACATTTGCAAGAGGAAGTCGAGGAAGAAAGAAAAAAATGAGCACAAATGAAAGATGACCTGCACAATGCAAATGATAAAATAAAAACTTTGGAGGGTAGATTGAAAGATAATATGAAAAATACAACGAAGTATATACAAGAAAACATTTGGTGGCAAATAATACAGAGGAGTGACAAGTTGTAGGAATGGTTTGAATTGAATGAAAGTCTGAGAGTAATTTATATGAAAATCAAAGGGCACTTTGAGAAGAGCATACATGTTTATTCAAAAGAGGATATGGCAAAAAAGATTCTGCAAGTAGTCTACAGTTCCAGTGACAACTACTTGGCATCCAAAGGAATTAAGAGTCGCATTGATGCCACAGTTAAGACATCATCTATCATTCAAAAATTCCAGAAACTAAGGGAAACATCAGAAGTTATGGAGAATTGTGGAAAAAAGATATTGAAGCTGCAAGAAAAGAAAAATAATTTGATTAAACTTGGTTTGCCTAAGGTCGTTGACCCATCAAATAAATTCATTGGAAAAGAACCTTACAAAAAAAGCATGGAGATAAAAATGAAGTCTGATTTAGACTTGCTTCCTAAGGACACAACTCCCCAACGTTCTCTGGAATTCATCCAACCATTTACAACTCTAAATTCGGTATTGGATGAAACACTGATGTCAAGTCAATCTTCTAAATATGGAATGTTGACGAAGTTGCCATTGACTTTCCATAGTTTACAGAATATTGACCTTCCATCAGACGAAGAGTGGAGCACCCTATAAAAACTGGCACAAAAATCTTAAGAATCATAGTATGTATTGCAGAATTTTCTTCATTTACACTTAATTTCAGGGTTTTATGTTTTTTTTGTTTGGAATTTGGCATCGCTTGAAATAACTTTGTTTTGTGAATAGGAAAAAACCAGCACTCGCACAACTATGATGCACAGTGCAAAACTTCAACCAGTAAATTTGTATTCTCAAATTCTCCCTTGCTTTAACATTTATGCATTTCTCCTATTTTTGATTACTAGGTTTTAGGCACTGCTATTATCTATATTTAATTTGTCATGGGGTGAATTAATATTTAATTTTGAAGTTTGTTTTTTGAATAGGAGACATCAGACATGTAGCAGATGTTAAATTGCTAATACGGCCTGTAATGGCCATATAAATTTGTGCCAAGTTTGTGATTTTGTTGTTGAGTCTTCACATGTTGCAAACTTGCAATTCGACCTAAAGTTGTTGTTGCTCCCTTGTTTCTATAAAAGGGAATTCAGGGTCATTTGCAAAGGGTTTTGAAACTTTGTATTCAATTTTGCATGGACATTGGAGAATCACATAGGAGATGTTGTTGCTCTCTTGTTTATATAAAATGGAATTCAGGGTCATTTGCACAAGGTTCTGAAACTTTGTATTCACTTTTGCAATTTGCATGGAGAATCACATAGATTGGTGTATTACTATTGAATGAATTGTATCATATGGCTAAATTTTGAAGAATTAATGAAAATCTAAGTTCTCGACATGTGTATTACTATTGAATGAATTGTATCATATGGTTCTAAAATGTATCACACAGATTTGAGACTCAAACATGTCTAAATAAACAATAAACATCTATGTATCAATAAACACATTATGGTCTTATGTTATTTTAAATCTGGAAAATTGGAAATAGAAAGTTGGAAAATATAATTACAAATCAATATTAAATTCTAATTGCAAAAAGTAATATGCTTTTGTAATATGAATGATGAGATACAGTAATAAGATTAATAAATACCAATCTCTTATAGTTGCCATTCATCCTCATCAAATTCAGAGCTTTCTTGATTCTTGTATGTGATTTCTTCACTCTAAGTCTACATACCTTCGTTGATCTACATCTCAATGCTTCCATTAGGTCCCGTACATGAGTCAATAGTCCCACTGGCACTTTGGTTTGAAGTGTTTCCCAAACCTCTTCTTTCACATTTGGACCTCCAGATTTGCAGTGCCCTGTCGTAAGGAAAAGTGTGGACATCATACCTAGATGTATAGAGCCTAAAGCAATTTTCCAATTTTTTGTCTAGTTTGTTTATTAGCTTTGATTTTAGAAACCCCAAAGCACTAAAACTCTCTCATCTTCCACCGAACCCAATATCGTGGTAAGACAAAAATCAGCAAGCTTCACATATTCTGGCATTGAATCACGCAACGCTGAGTTATCAACTATAGTTTTCCAAATCCTTATTATTGATCCCTCTTCACGGGGGTTCTCCATTTTGCCATATTTTTCTCTCATAGTGTATGCAAAATGAGATGATTTCTCTTGAAGATGAGTTTCGTCTAATATTTCATTTATAGTTACTCCATTCAATTCTCTGGATATGCAAAATTGTTTTATCAAAATCAGTAGCTTACTTCGAAAATCAGATGCAATGTTGAGGCTCCAATAATGAAGAAACACAATAGACATGGCTTCGAGAAGGTTGTCAGGAGGGAATATGATTCTAATTTGTGAGGAAAGATCATACACAATTTTCTTCACAGAAGTAGTTACAGTTTCAACAATCTTGTCGAAATCTTCCCGTGTAACTCTTGCTAGTTGCTTCTCGGGGTGCTTTCCTGGTTCCTCGGGGTTGATTGTGGCATAGAAGTGCATTGGTAGCTCAACTCCCCGTACATTGACACATACCTCCCCGTTTGCACCGATTTGTAAAAATTTATCAGGATTGTTCAAATTTGTGAGTGTCCGCCACTTAACAAATTTTTCATCAGATAGTGTTGGTTGATTTCGATAGAGATTGTCGAGGGTCATGCATGTCATCTTACGCAACAAAGTGTTGAAATTCCATAAATCACTTGGGGCTTCAAGAAAAGTGTGAGTAGAGCTCTCTGATTAAAATTTCAATTTTTTTGACCGAAGCAAACTTGCTCACAATTCCAAAAGCTAGATTCATTCTGTGAGCCATGCAGTGAATTGCAGTAATGTACGGTACAAATGAAGTTTCAATCTTTGTACAAAGATCATTCCTGTGACCTTGCATTACTAAAGCTCCATCTGCTCCAACACAAACCAATTTTTTGGCTACCGCCATGTCATTCATACCTCCATATTCAATTAAACTTCTCTTTACTAGTTGAAATAAATTTTCCGTTGTCACACTCTCCTTCATTTTAGCAAATAGATAGTAAATGAGGTTGGCGGGTATGATTCTCTATAGTATAAACTGATGTCATGGAAATGGGGACAAGGCAACAACAAAGTTCAATGTTAATAAGTTAGTTTCAACCATAAAAACAAAACAAAGAACTAAAAACCATTCCAAACATATCAAGAGAGATTTCAAAAAGCATGAAAGAAGTTTAACAAAATAAAAGAAAGGAGAAGAGCCTCCCTAAGATGCTTCCATGGTGCCTTTTGATGCTTCTCCCTTGTTTCTCTCCTCTCCAAGTCCCAAATGAGTGTAGCTCTCAGCTTTTAGCACTAGCCATGGATGCCATATGGAGATTCAAGATGGTTGAATATGATAAGCAAATACTATGCAAGAGTAGATAGTGATGCTATGAAAAAGCTCTATGCTAATGCCAGTATAACAACAATACTCTAAAAATGCTTCCTCTTTGCTTGAGGAGAAGGGTTCTATTTATAGAAGAAATGGGGAAATGAAGTGTTAAGATTGAATGGTTTAATCAAGGGCCAAGCTTGAAAGTTGGGGATCCATGTGCACAATTGGCACCAATAAAATGGTGACAAGTGTCAACATAGGATTGGGTTGAGAGAAGAGGTTGGAGGCATTAAAGGCCTGAGAAGACCTCATGGTTATCTAGAAGGTAAGGGTCAAGTCTAAATTAGGATTACCCAATGGATTAGGAGTTAATGCAAGGATAAACCTTTGTGCAAATGATTAAGAGATAATCATGGTCAAAGCATTAAAGGCTTGATGAGACCTTTGGGTTGGGTAGAGGTTGAGTCAAAACAAATGTTTTAACCATGTGGGAGGGTTGAATTAACCATTAATGGTTATTGGAGACTTTGGGGATTAAGTGGTTGAAGGTTGGAAGCTTTCAAAGGTTATCCAAGACTTTGAGGGTTAATTTGTTGAACACACAAAGCATTAATTGCTTTTCAAAGACTTTGGAGTCTTTGAGAAGTGACTCCAATTTGCTTAGGAATGTGACAATATTTAGGGGATGGATTAGGCTAATTAGGAAGGGTTTAGAAGAATCTAGAAGGGGTTTAGGCATACAAGTGGATTTTGTAGGAAAATGCAAGTGGGAGAAATTTTGGTATTTTCAATTAAAATAAAATCATTTATTTCAATTAAATGGTGTAAGTTGAATTTGGATAAATATTTAAATAAATATTAATTTATTTAAATGAGAAAAATGAAGATAAAGCATTAAAATGCTTGAAGACTTTGAGGGAAACCATTAAAGGCTTGAAGACTTTAAGGAAAACCATTAAAGTCTTAAGAAGACTATAGAAGGAAGCCATCAAGTTTGAAGACTTTAAAGCCATCAAGTTTGACTACTTTAAGGGAAACCATTAAAGGTTTCAAGTGGGTGAGGATAAATAGGATTTTAAATAAATAATTTATTTAAAATAGTTGTGCAACTTGCTTTTGTAGGAAAATGCAAGTGGGTGGAGGATAAAGGTGATTTTAAATAAATGATTTATTTAAAATAATTGTGCAACTTGTATTTGTAGGAAAATGCAAGTGGGTGGAGGATAAAGGTGATTTTAAATAAATGATTTATTTATTTAAATGTGAGAGGTGGGATTTTGGGGGTTTTAAATAAATATTAATTTATTTAAATGTGAGAGAAGATTTAATTAAATAAATATGATTTATTTATTTAATTAATGGTCTGAATTTGGTTAAGTGAATTAAATCAAATAAATTGAATAATTTATTTAATTAATAGGAGAAGAGGGTTAAGATGAATTAATTAAATATTAATTTAATTAATTATTAATTGATGGTTAAATAATCAAATAAATACTAAGTATTCATTTAATTAAGTGGACAAATTTATGTGACTACATAAACATGCATGCATACCCATGAAGTATTTTCTACTGTCATAACTTCGTCTAAAGAAAATGCAATAAATTTTGACTCTCTTATTTTTTCCTTTACATCTTCTTTTTCAACCTCAGCAAGGCAACTTGCCCATTCCCATCCACTGTTTACTGACGAGTGTCTATTAGGATAGTTAGGAACTTTCAAAAAGTGTAATAAACCACTAATTGATGGGAAATTTGTCATAGCACACCCTCTACTCAAAATATAAAAAACAATGCTTAATTGAACAACTTTTCCTAGTTGTTCTATTTGCATTGCTTTTCCAAAACTAGCTTCAATAGAACCTTTAACTTCAGCAGGCTTCGTCTGTATTTTCTCATGAAAATAATACTCTTCGGCATTCCTCACATGCTTACATTCCTCCTTTGTTTTCCATCTTATCACTGATTTTTCAACCTCGTCTATCATTTATTTTTCATAAACTTTACCCATATGCTTTTCTATGGTGTCAAATTTTAGCTGCAACCTAATTTCCTTGTTATGTTTCCAAGTGCAAATCTTACACCTGCATTCTATTGGAGGCTTGCCTTCAATTGGATTCTCCACTGGTTCAATGAATGGATACTTTGATGCCTAATTAATTTGAAAATTCCTCACTGACATATCCCACTCCCGATCCTTTTTTGATTGCGGTTCACCCTTTTTTGATCTAGCCTTTCTTTTCCCCTTCCGTGCATTATCATCAATGGCATTATCACCCAAGTTGATTATATCATTCCGGCTAACTTGGGCATCTACCAGATAATCTTCTTCAAGATCATCCTGATATGAGATATCAGGTTCGCCGCCATCTTCAACATGCGGTGTAGGTGGCAAATTTTGTACTTGTACTTGTGATGATGTACCTTCCTGATTTTCACCACAATCTTTTCCAATGCCAAAGTACGAAGACACCGTTCTACTTTTTGTTGGCCTCTCATGGCCTTCCCCACATTCAGGTTTCCTACCCCTCTTCATGTTCGACATCTCCAATGAAATAAAGGCTGCCAAAAAAAAATCAATTTGTTGAAGAAGCAATAATAGACTATAATGTATAATATATGTTTCATTAGCCCTACGACCTACAATCTAGATGTCTGAGGTCTGAATGTCCCCCCTGAGTCTTGACTACTTGGCACTGACAGGTCGCCACTGAATAAAAATGAACTCAACAATGCAAACAAATATAGATAAATTTAGAATAATATTATAACACTTCAAAAATATGATCGCTCACCTTTAGGTCACTAGCAGTCGCCAATGCAATCAACAACAATGATTTTCCTTGGTCTGAAACTTCTCTATTGATCAGAATTCAGAGCCTAGAACCCAGCAGATTGTGTTGAGATAGATCTGATCTTTGCATGTATTTATACCAATCCTTATATGGCGAATTCCGCGGGAATTTTATATGGTATACAAATATTTGGCGAATCTCGCGTAACTATAACACGACATGTAATTTTTGAGGCGATTATAGGTCGTCCAAATATGACATGTAATTTTCGAGGCAATTATAGGTCATCCAAATAATTGGCAAATACAATATAGTTGGCGAAAGTTGGGGTGAATGGAGACACGCGTCGGCAAAATGTCAGGCAAATTGGGTCCTCCTGGCTAACAAATCTTCACATGCCTATAGGCGAATTATGGTCATCTATTAAGGCAACCTTGGAGAGTGTAGGTGAAAAAATTAAATTTACCATGTGTCCACCGTATATTGTATTGGCGAAATCATCGCATAGAAATATTTAATTGCCTAAAATATATGGCGATCGGGTCGTGACTTTGACGGAAATTGATAATGTTCCGACGACATGGCCACCCCCAATTGGTACAAAATATTCGCCATTTCCCAGGTCGCCGACGTGAAAAATTCGCCATTGGCGAATATTCGCCACTAAAGTAATCTCTGTTATCTACAGTATTATAGAACTTGGTGTTAACCTAAGACTAAATAAATTATGTTTTTTACATACAAAAATTTAATAAACCAAATTAATTATAAGCTAAATTATAAAATGAAATAGAGAAAAATTTAATAATTATTTGGTTTATTAAATGTTTATTGATCATTTTATAAGGATGTCACCTCCCTTTTGAATCATATGCACTTACATCATTCACAGCTTAGGGAGATTCTACAATTTAAGGTGTCCCTCCAAACACTACCTTCGTATGCACTATTTGTATTCCTTCCCTTCCCTCACACACTTCCAACATGTATTTTGTACAAATATTTTTATTTATACATGATGTCATACATGGTAATTAAACATCTTCATGTCCAATGCATTATCATTACTTAGTGCTTTTGTATTTAAAAATGACCATGTCTTAAAAAATCTCTAATTAAAATTAGGCAACTATTACACTTGAGGGTTACAAGAGGCTTGTTCTTCATCTCAAGTTGGTTGCGATTTTGGGCATTATTGGTATTCTCATGTTATTGCTTCAACACAATTGAAGAGACTTTTGGTTAAGAGTTTTGAGCATGTGAATTAAAAATTATAATGGAGAAGATTCTAATTTGAAAGCATTGATGAAGTGATTAAAGTCTTCTATAAGAATGGTGTTGCTAGTGTATCATAAACCGATGTTATATAGTCCCATTTCCACAAGGAAATAATTTATAATGTCTTGGCCATCTTTGTTTGAATCTTAGCCATTATATATCATTTTTTTTAGTAACATAGATATAATATACCATTGGTGCATTTCTCACATCTCCCAAATGAACTTGAAGAAGAATACTATGGATGGAGTTGAGTTAGCTCTTCCTCTTTGAAAGTTATCTCTTGTTACAATTATTTTATAAGTTAGTTTTATCTCTTCTTGATTTGAATTACGCCATCAAGGATAAGATTAACATTAGTACCTTGCATCATGAGTTCTAAAAGGTTCTCCATGCCAAGCTTGAGAGATTTTTATTTTATGGAACACATCATTCCATCATACTCTTGCTTTCAAGATATTACATTAGTTCAAGAAAGTATTGATTCTTTTTAAAGAATTCTAAAAAAGTTGCTTCAATTTGGAGATTATTTTAATTTTTTAGTTGTTGCTTCCATCATTGCAATGGTATGATGTGCTAAGTACTAATTGGGATTCAACAAGAAGCATAAGTTTAAACATGGCTTTAATATGACACCTATTCTTTGAATTAATGTGTGAACCAACCAAGATAATGATGTGGAAGAATTTAAAAAATATATATATAAATTGGTATTAAAACTAAGAAACTGACATATATGAACTCTAGGACATCATTTCTTTGAATTAGTGTAGAAACTAATAAAGTGATATGAAGAAACCATTATATTAATGATGTGGGGATCCTCTGAATTATGATGAGCTTGTGAATATAATAATAATAATAATACTGCTGCTGAGCCATGAAATTTGAAATTTATAGATCTGTTTGTATTTTGTATGTTAAACCTACAAATAATGCTGATGGCTACAAAGATTGAACATGGAAACCACACAAAAGCAGTTGAAATGTATGCAGTAGCTAAAGACCATGTTTCGCATTAAAGTCAATATCATAAACATACTAAACAAGCTTTAGGCCATAAAGCTTATACACAACCATTAAGACAGAGAGAAAGAGATAAAGAGTATGTTCAAACTGCCTATATAGTATATAATAAGGCTCTGAAGGCCTTACTTTCTTGCATGCTTAAACCCTTCGACAAACATCCCCTTCACAGATCACTTCTGCTGGCTTGTCCACATTTTCAAAATCCTTGCCTTGTGTCTGCTGTTTCTCATTTTCATCAGACTGGTTATCCTTCAAAGCACAATCTGGATGAAGATCAAAATCACATTCTTTGCAGTAGAAAGACCAAGCACTCCCTTCTTCCTGACACCCATCACAGAAATAGGCCTTCCTCTGAATCAAATTCAGAGAATGTTCATGCAGGTCGCTCTTTATTTCCAACGGATATTTTTCTGCTGCTACTTCCATTTCTTTCTCCAGCTCTACCAGGCGGGCATCAGTAAAGGGATAAGCCTTGGCTCCATGAACAGAAAGAAGATTTCTCGCATCTGTTGTCACAGTTTTTCCATCGGGGCCAACTATGACAAAAGATGGAATTCCTTTAATGCTGAAGTACCGGCTTAGATCCTTCTTCACTTTGTCTCCAAATGGAAGAGCTAACCATGGCATGCTTGCATAATACTTTTCGAAGGCTTCTTGGTCTTTGTCACTAGAGAGGAAAACAATCTCAAAGGCTTCTCCATTTTCTTTGAGCTTATTGTATACTTGAACAAGCTTTGGTGTGAATCCTCGGCAAGGTGGGCACCAATGAGCAGAAAAATATAAACCAACCGTCTTGCCTGTGAGCTCAGAAACTGGCACCTGCAGCAGAATCAAGGTCAAGAATGATCATCTCATTTATGTCTTACTAAGTTAGTAACACAAATATCGGTGGCTTGCACCCATTGTACATGTAAAAGGGTTAGTTAAAAGCTAGGGTTCAAGATGGGCATTGCAATACCCTTAATCCAACAACTACATCATAATATGAATTGGTTTTATTGCTAATCTACTGTTGACAGAGGTGAAGCTGGTTGATCACAAATATGACAACTGTAACATCTTAAAATAGCTATAAAAGTTAATGACTTGAGATTTCCACAGGTAAACATTTCAAGGATGCATCTGGATACAACTGTGTTAGAACTTTTTTCCCCGCCGATGTTTCAAGTCTCCTCTTCCTTGGGGACCTTTTTGAAGAAATAAGCAGATTCTGAAAGGAGGCTTAAAAATTTTGGAGAGGAAAAGTGGAACTAGCAGCAGACTCAAAACGGTGGAAGGAAACAGTGGAATCTGGAAGGAGACTTGAAACATTAAAAGGAGAAAACAGAGTCTGGAAGGAGACTGAAAATGTTGGAGGGAAAATGATAGACAGTGGTATCCAGACACATTTTGGAAATAAAGTTGTTGCCAAAAGAATAGAATTGGTGTCTTTCAAGCCCTACCACAATGAAACCTTAGTTTAGCACAATAATTTGAGGTTATAGAGAACCCTGCATGTGAGGTGAATAACATGGGTGGTTAGTTCATCAGAATGAATCAGATTGAACTTAATAAGCTATGGATTACGTCTAGCCTAACATTCAAGGTAGGGCTATTTATGTTTCTTCTATTGTATTTGTCATTGAAGAATCTTATGGAATTTAAGGATAGTTGTATGGTGAAACCCTGCATGAATAGCTGAGCATATGGTTCATCTTTTTCAATTCTTGGCATTCCCGTGTTCTGGTTTCTTTAAACTGAGCTAACTGTTAAGAACAGGTGCAGGTGAATTACAGAAGAAAAAAAACTCCAAAACTAGTGATTAAGGGTTCAGTCACTTACCTTTCCACCACTGTTTGTGATAACAAAATCGCGCTCATCAGAGACTAGCAGGGATTCCAAGGTCTGTGCAGCACGAATAGCTTCCTCTTTGGCTTTGAGTTCATCCAATTTCTGCTTCGTAAATGGATAAACTTCAACACCATGATCCATGACCAGTTCCACTGCTTCTGTTTGTAATGTTTTACCATCTGGACCAAGCACAATCAAGGTTGGGATGCCTTCAATTTCAAAGTATCGCTCCAGATAATTCGCCTTTTGATCACCATAAGGCAGAGCAAGCCATGGCATGCTTCCAAAATATTCTTGGAAGGACTCTGCATCTTGGTCACTGGAGATAAACACAATCTCCAATTCCTCACCTCTGCTCTTCAGATCAGTGTAGAATTGGAGAAGCTTTGGAGTGAACCTTCTACAAGGAGGGCACCAGTGAGCTGAGAAGTAGAGACAAACAGTCTTGCCTACTAGCTCCAATATAGGCACCTATAGACGAGGAACAAGTCAAATTTTAGTCATTTCCATAGATTTGTATGTGATATCATTTGTAAATTTTACAAACCCGCTATTTTCCCTTCGAGTTCCTCTATTTTAACCTGATTTTTTTTAAACAACCATGTCTGAATAGTAAATCATCACAAATTTTAATCTATCAGAACAGAATACTTCTTTTAATCTTAAAGGATATACCCATAAGAATATAGCTTTTTATACCCATTGACCCAATCACAAATTCAATCCAAATGGACATAATCTTGTTTACCCACATGCGTCATGTACACAGGAGAAAGGTATGATCTTCTAAATTCAGAAAACATACAAGAAGAAAACCTAAAGTTAGGAAGATTTGAATCAGAAGAAAAGAAGCGAACTAGCCCATAGAAATAGTGTGCAAAACCGTCATTACTGAAACCCAAATGGTGAAAAATCACACCTGTTCTCCATTGTTTCTGCTCAAGAAATCTCTTTCTTCAGTGCAGAGCAGAGAGGTCAAGCTGTGTTGGGTGTCAGTCTCAGCCATTGTATACAATTTAATGCTTAATGCTTCTCACAAAACAACTCTCTAGGCTTCAAAACTTATCAGGCATATTGCAACGACAATCCTATCCTCCCTTTTGTAATGCAGTTGCGTAGGAGAGAAGAAAGACAAATGTTATTTTATAGTTCAGAAGCTTAACAGGCAAAAAAAGGTTATTTTACTGTGCAGAAGCTTAAGAGAGGAGAATTACGGTGCAGTAACTTAAGACGGGAGAAAGATTTGTTTTCTTTTGAATTGTCAGTAATCAGTTTTGATCAATTTTTTAAAAAAAAATTAAGTTATTTTTTTCATTTATCAGGGACTTCTTTTTCATTTTGCTTTTGAATTCTAATTTTTTTCTATGAAAAAATATTTTATTTTATTTTTAAATATGTAAATATATGTTTTAATAATTCCACTAATTAAAAGCAAGGTCAACAAAATATTATTATATTTAAATATAAAAAGACAAATCAATTAGTGGGTTAGATCTATCTAGATGCTTCCTTCAATTGATAATTAAAATCTATATTGCAATTATGTGTCATAGTGCATAGACAATTTTCTTTGTAGGTATCTATTAGAAAAATAATATGGATGCTTCACATGAATGGTTATTATCTTTCTTGTTTGTTTGTTTGTTTGTTTGTTTTAATTTGCGAGTCAATATCCTTGTCATGTGAACATTAAATGGGTAGGTACTATAAGACAATAAATAACTCATACGGAAATAAAATGATTTTGATATGTCTGTACATTTTGTAGATAGATGTATTTAAGACAGTTATATTAGTTCTTATTATAATAATATCAAATTAAAAATCAATAATAATAGCATCAAATTAAAAATCAATAATAATTTGTTGATAATTTATGCATAAGAAAGACAATTGTTTCATTAATTACCAAAGACTAATTTTTTTTTACTACACCACTTAATATTTATTAATCATTTAACTAATCAGTTTCAGCTAGATTCATAATTATCATTAAAATAATATTCTATCACACCAAATACGAAAACAAAAAGCTAATTATTCACTTCAAAATTCATTGCTCCTATCTACAAATGCATTAAAAAATAAATAATAAATTTTGATTACTTAGAATAAATACTTTACATGTGCTTAACAATTTAAAAATTAAAATAAATTGAAACATAAAATTCAAAATATTATTTTTAAAGAGCAAATGATAATAAAGAAACATTTTAATGTTCTCTTTACACACTTCAAAATATGCAACTCAAATAAACTACCTACCACATTTTTTAAAATAAAATATATGTATATGACAATCGTTTCCAGGCAGCGTTGAACGTGCATTTCGCGCATTCCAAATCATTTTTTCTATTATTTTTTTTATTGAAATAAGTAAATTAAAATTTTATTTTTTCTATTTATTTTTGTTGTCAGAATTGTCTAAATACGATTCAATTCCCTACAAATTGTATTGAGTGCTTTTTGAAATTAATTTAAAGGATTTTTCTTTTTTTTTTTTTGATCTCACCAAACTTTTTCATGGAGGGGTAGGGAAGGTTTTTTCAAATTGGAAAAAAAATTTAAGTTGTTTTTTTTTTTTAATTTAATTATGTAGATTTTTAATTTTCAATGTTTTGGATCAAATTTTATGATTTTGTCTATATCATTAGAAAAAGAAAGTATGAAAATAGATAAATCATAAAGTTTGATTTGAAATATTAGATATTAACAATCTACACAATTCCAAAAGAATAAACTTCAATATTATGAATGTGAAAATTTCATAATTACTATAGAAAAATTCTATTGAATTAAAGTTCGCTTAAAAATATGAATAATATTCAATTTTATTTTAATTTTAAAAGAAATTAATGTTACTGTTGTTGAATTCAATGACACACATTAGAGTAGGAAATTTGTAATAAGCCTAAAACGATCTCATGTCCGTTAAAAATGTCATAATTGCAGTTAGGTTTCTGCAATGAAGTCTAGTGATCATAAAAATCGGCGATGGATGACCAACAAATTCTAATAAAAATAAATTCTAACAAATGTTTTGTTTCATGCAATTTAATTAATATGAATGACATTAAAATCGTACAACATTTGTTTGATGGGATGGTAGTTGTCACACTGTCATTTGTATGGGTCATTAATTTCATAATATGATTTTATATTTGATGTAATGAATGAAATGAAATGAAATAGCTAGGGGAAGAGCACCAATAGATAACACAGTTCCAATAACCGTCACCTTATTGTCATGTTGACCCCTCAATAGCCGTCATAGTGAAAACACCATTAATAAGTTTGTTTTATACCAATAGTTGATCATTTTTTGTAATTAATTGGCCCATTTGTGCACAACTATTCGAACATTTGTCCCATTTGTGCACCACTATTGGGACATTTGTCAACAAGTACTAGCGATTTTGAGTTGACGGTTACTGGAACATCTTTAGTTAGGTATCAGGGGACACTTTGAAATGTGCACTTTTTGACCTTTGTGCGCATAACTGATTCCACAGTCTGCATCGTTACTACCCAAAAGCCAGATCAATAGCTATAAGTAGCTAAGTCGCATACGAAGGCAACTAAAAAAAATAAAATCAAAATCCGATGTACCGTTTAGGATCTATGGGTACGTGAAGTTAGCTATGACAGCGACTGGTGCTCTTCCCCTATGTAATACGAAAAAAATATATATATATATATGATTGTAAAAAGAAAAATGATATTTGTAGGGGAAAGGAGTCAGTAGCTATTATAGGACCAATAACTGTCATCTTTTTGTCAACTCCACCCTCCATTAGTAGACATAGTAGAAGCAAAACAAAAGTGGTAATGGAAGGTCCATTAATAAATATGACATGTACCAATAGTGTTGATTTTTAGCTTTTTGACCATAATTAGCTCATTACTAGGACATTTGTGCATCACTATTGGGGCATTTGTCCACTACTACTGACTCAAATTGAGTTATCTACTATTGGCACAAAGGTGATCATGTATTGGACCACACTTTGAAATGTGTACTTTTTGACCTTTGTGCACATAAGGAATTCCACAGTATGCATCGTTACTACCCACAAGCCAAAACAATAGCTTTAAGCAATTAAGTTGCATACAGAGAGAACCAAAAGAAAAATCATTGAAATCAGATGAACCGTTTAGGAGCTTAAGATGCGCGAAGTTAGCTATGGCGACTACGGGCTCCTTTCCCCTAATTATATAAAATAAAAAATAAATATAAACAATAAAAATAGTATGATTATTGGTGTCACCTTTTTTGGAACTGTTTTGGACACCTTGATAAAAAGTATGCTGATGCGGATCATTGATCATATTTGATCATGTGACCTTGAAACCTTAGTTATAAACACCAACTTGCCAAATAAACTACTATAAAAAATTAAAAAAATTCACAAATAACAAGACTTTTTTGGACCCATCTATTTTGCCTCCAAAATGACAGTACAGATTGACTAACATGCGTGTTAGTCACGCGTTTTACACCGTCGATTTTGCAATTAACGACTTCAATTGAATAACCTATCACTAACGCATTGTATGAAAGGTCCATTTTGAAGCAAAAATAGACTCAACTGACTTTTTTAAACCATCTGTTAATTTATTATCTGTAATTATGTCCATTTTTGTTTTGTGAGTGGAGTAGGTGCGCCAAAACTAATTAACAAAAATCGATCTGGAGCGCATTGTCCAATATTGATGTCTAACGGGAATCACTTTACTGACAACTGACGCTTAAAACAGTGATAGATAACTTTAAGTTGATAGGTTGAAGTATGGGAAAATCCATACGATCTGTAAAGCATTAAAGTAATATTTTCATTTATTTCTAAATTAGGGAATATAAATATTTTTCAAAAGATAAGAAATTTGAAAAAATATTATTAATATAAAATTTTAGTTTTTTTTTTAATTGATCATATTTATTTATTTGAACTTAAATATAAATTTTAATAAATCAATTTAAATTATTTATTTCTTATGTGATTGGTCATTGCAAACAATAATGGTTTTGGAAATTCCACCAATCACATATACCTTTTTTTTTTTTGCCATATTTACTATGTTTGAACTTAAATATTGATTTTAATAAATCAAATTAAATTATTTATCTCTTGTTTTTACAAAATAATCTTCTTCCATTATTTATTTTAATTAATTTTGCATATATTATTTATTGTTTATTTGAGTTTGTCTATATCTAATTAATTATATTTAAAATACAAATTATTAAAAAAAACATGTAAACTATTATTAAATTATTTTATTACTAACTGTAAATCATCTATTTAACACTCAATGTCATATAATACATAACATGATATCAATAATCACATTTAACTATAAATCATCTAGTTGGCATGATCTATGTAATGAGATTTGGAAATTGAAAACTATTTCTTTAGCTTCAAAATCATTTTTCTTTGAGTTAAAAACCTCTTTGCCTTAGAGTCTATTTTTACTCATTGCTTATACTTAGATTTGGAAATTGAAAAATATTTCTTTAGCTTCAAAATAATTTTTTTTTGCTTAAAAACCTCTTTGCCAAGTTATGAGATTTCTCAAAACTTCTCATATCTATCTACACCTTTAGTACAGAGTCTATTTTTACTCCGCACGAAATCGATGCTTGCATCTTTTGTTTAATTAGAGAATTTTTTTTTTATATTGTATAATAGAAAAAATGTACATACAACCGAATACTATTTACAGCTATCTGCTCACTACATAATACAAAACATAGATAGTTAACTGTCACAACATCCAACTGGGTGAATATCGAAGTTGTCCTGTACAATCTAAGTTTTATACAGCCATGGTGACATCTTAAAAAAAAGACTTGCTCAAGATAAATGATCAAAACATGTTAGTTGTTAATCCAGGATGTCTAGCCTAAAGGGCCTTCCATCCAAATGGTGGTCTTTCCTTCTTGGAAAATCACTGGGATAGCGACAAAGTTGTGTAGGTGATTCGGCCTCCTGTGATCACACACCTCCCTGATTGTTGTGTTGAGGTTGGAAGAAAGAGGAGCTCTATCCTTGTTAGACTGGGTCCAAGTGCAGTTGTAGGAAAGTTCTGAGATGTACACTCAAATTGATCCCTTATCTGGCAGTCTATCGAACTTCTCATCCGAGATATTGATAAAAAGCTTGACCTGCAAAACAACATGATAATGAATGAGTCTTCTGAGTGACTCAGTAAGCTCCCTGCCTCTACCCTGATACTTTTCCTCACTATAACATTTCCAAATGTTCCACATAATTTCACAAGTTAGTATAGACCAGAATAGATTAGTATCCTTCTTCAAACCTTTAATACAACCAAGCAAAACATCAATATGAGAGATATCACCTTGGAAATAAATACCAAACATATTCCAGATTTCTCTAGCAAAAATATAGTTAAAAAAGATATGATGAACATCCTCAATCTTCCCGCACATAGGGCACAAAGACGGATTGCTATGAAGATCTTTAATAGGAAGCTTTTGCAACATCAAGAGCCATTTAAAACATTTTTTCTTAGGTAAGATAACAAAGTGCCAATGAAAGGAAAATATCTTTTGCCATTATTCCTTAGAGTGCTGGAAATTCCAAACAGAGTTGAGATGAGTAATAATATCATCACTATTAATTAAAGCATTGCAAATTAATTTAGTATTAGCTCTGAGTAGGGTGGGTCCATCCATCCATGTGTAGGAAAGAGGTTTGTTCTCTCTCATCGCATAAGGAATAGATAAATCCAAGCTACTGCAAGCAGTTATAATCATGGAGTAAGTTCGGGCATTGGAAGATGAAATATTAAACTTCTACTTGAGGGATACCCATGGGATAAGAGCACCATCCCTAATATTGTCATCGAAGGTGTTAATACCCTTGAGGGCCCAACTTTTGCCCGAGCACCCCTGTGTAAGAGGAAGATGTTTACCTTTATGCAATAGATTCCACCTAATAGATTTCTCCCCTGCAATGGAGTTGTTGTTATCAAACACCCCATTGTTAGTAATCAGGTGCCTAGTCAACTCCCAAGCCTTCTAGAGTGTCTTAAAGACGAGAGATCTTGTTGGAGATACAAGAAACTTGCCAGCAATGAGATCAACAAAGAGGAGGTGTTTCCAACCTTTGGCCTATTTGGGAACAATAAGGAGAATGTTGTTTCTCACTAATATTTTCCAGGGTTCACCTCCCTCTAGAGAACAGAAAATCCATTTAGTAGCAAGTGCAATACCCTATAGGCGGAGATCTTTCAAACCTAAGCCCCCTAAGTATTTGTCCATGAGCCACCACCTCCACTTAACCGAATGCCATTTTCTATTACCTTCACCATCCGACCATAAGAAATTACTTATAGCTTTTTGAATGTCATTAACCTGATAAGTGTTGAACAACCAGACTGAGGAGTAGTATAGGGTGTAGGAAGAAAGGATTTTTTGGCAGACTTGCACTCTGCCAATAGGAGAAAGGTACATCTTATTCCATTTATTAAGCTTGTGATGATTTTTTTCTTTGATTCAACTCCGCATTCCCGTCACGCTGGGGTTGATTGCAAAGGGGATGCCCAGGTATCTAACGATTGGAATCCAAGAACATTGAGATGGGGGGGTGAATCAGTGTTCTACCGATGAAGTTAGTTTTGAACTTATTCCTTATTAACTGGTTAATAGTAAATAAAATTAGAAAGGCATACACCAAATAACACAAAGAAAGGCAACACCATAACACCAAGATTTATATGTGGAAAACCCTTCAAAGGGAAAAGACACGGTGGGGCCCATACCCACAATATCTATATACTTGATCAAGGTATACAAATATTACATGACAGGGTTTGCACATGCAGAAAGGCCAACCACCTAGAGCTCACTACTCAAACACAAAACATAGGAAGTCTCACTGACTTCCAAAACATTTACAAGTGTTTACAAATGAAAATGAACTTATGAATAACATCTGACCATGTTGAAAAAGTTTCGATGAGTGCTTAGATATCCTCCTATGTATTCCAGTTTTCTAATACTTTGTTCTGCTACCGGTTAAGTTGTGCACGTGAAACCGCACACAATCACTTCCAATCGCATACCAAAATTCATACCAAAACTCACTAAGATATTCAAAGCCAAAAGTTTGCATTCCATCACATCTACGATCTGTCGCTGAGGTGATCTACTTAAATATCCTTTAAACTTAACCATGTCGGCTTCAACAAGAAATATAAACAAGTCCACTACAGGAACATAATGAAAATCAAACATAAATCCAATGACCATGTTGACCACCACACATTACCACCAAAATCCATGAAGACATAATTGGGATCAAAATATTTCCTTAGTCGGGTCCTATCCATTACCGGGTTCTATATACATATTACTGGGATCAAGACAAGTTACTGGGATGAAGACTTAGTTGGGATGAAGTGAATGCCGATGTTGGTGCTGATGTAAAGGAATGTGAATACCAATACCGATTAGGTAATGCATGTCGATAAACTAAACAATGAAACCATTATCCCGAGATGATGAGTTGCCATCAATGACAACCCATAATGCCATAAACCCTTGTCGGATGAGTGTCATTTGCCAACAATCTCCCCCTTTGGCATTGATGGAAACACTCATGTGAAAAATGATATCATTCATGAAAATTGCCAAATTGCCACTGAATCCATAACCTCTTGATCTATACATGTGTCTTCTATATACATTTGATGCTCCCTCTGAAAAATATATACAATTTTTCACTTATTCCTCCCCCTTTGACATCAATGACAAAGCAAGGTGCCCACAAAGAAATATGTACAGTTATAAACGTGAGCTAGTTCTATACACACTTCAAAATATCTGCATACATTTTCTTAAAAAATGAAAAGTAATTATACCAACCATTCTTAAGAGATTCGAGAATAGAGATGAAACTGTTCAAAATGCTAGCATAATACTCTATCTCTTCTGAAGTAGTGGGATCCTCCTTCTGCATGTTAGAAATACATTATGTTTTATGAAACAATAGGTTATCAAGCTGGGGACCAATCAGATTCTAGAGCTCATTTACTCACCTTATTATTCTATCCCTATCCTTCTCCAATTTCAAAATTTGATCCATCACCATCAAAATTGGACCATCCAAAGAATTTGTCAAATTAACTACCGGGTTGTAGGTGTTAGAATTCTGAACTAGGTTCTTCCTACAGTCTGATAGTTGCTTGTCTATGGAGCTGGTTAATTTGTCAAAATCTAGACAAGTCTTGTAAAAATTACCTCCTTTAGCCAAAGCTACATCAATTGACTGCAAGCAAGTCTGAAGTTTCACCTTATCAGTCTCAATCATGTGCAAAAATGTTAGCTTCCAGGCTGCCACAAAGTCTTCTTTAGCCTGAGTTATTGAGATCTTCAATAAAGAATCATATTTATTGGGAATAAAGTCAATGATTTCCTCCAATCTACCCGAAGAGCTTGCACCATCCTATGCATGAAATTTTGGGACCAACTGATGCAAAATTTCAAAACTGTGCTCAATCAGTTTCCTATCCTTAGATTCTTCCCATGTTAATTCTTGTGTAGCGTGTGCCTGAAGAGTTGCTGCCACCAAAATATTTTCTATTGGTGCCATCTTATGGTATGGTTTGTCAAAACTGATGGAAAGTTGTGGTATATTCCCTTTAGCTATGGCAAAAGTGTCAATTGTGAAGCCAAAAGAGAGATCCACCATAATCTCCTTACCCTTATCAGCTAGACAGATAACCTTTGCATCCTTTAGCTCTTGCACACCGGTGGCTTCACCACTTGGTGCCTCACCCAAAAATTGAGTATCCTTTGCACTTGTAACCTTACTTACATCTGCCTCTATATCCTCTAATATCAGTACATTATCTGTCAGGATGTCCACTGATTCAAAATGGGACTCAATAACCTATACAGTGGTATTCGGTTGAGTGCTTGCTTGTTTCTCAATATTCACAGTTGTTTTATCAACCGGCACCTTACCCTTAGGTAACTGAACATTCTAAGATTGCACAAAATTGGAAATTAACTCATACCCAAGACCCAAAAGAACTCTCACCCATATATCAATGGTAGAACCAAAAGGTTTGGACCAACTAATGCTCGTTTATTAATGAGCGTTGGTGCATCAAGTCATCTAAATTTATCACTGAGCCTCCCTCTCCCCTGCCCAACATTCACTGGTATAGATGTTTAATCAACGTCTAAGCCCATATGAAAACTCTGCAAATAATTGTTTGCAGAAATAAAGTGGCAACTCATCCTTCTGTGGCCACATATGATGAGTTGCCAACCATCTAGGATATATGAATGATGCCACAATTGGATCAATGCAACTAGTAACTAAATATCCTCCAATATTACATTGTCTTAGACCTTGATAATGGGGGAACCTAGTATGGACCTGTGTAGAAGATACATCCGTGCTCACAGTTTCCCATTTCACCGTGCCAATGACACTGTGAGAAAGGGAGATATAGAAAGAATCGAAGGACATACCATCATAAGGATTATATGTCCGAATAGTGTCAATCATACACAACAATGTATCCCTAATAGTGTTTGCCCTTTCCTTATTAGGTCGAGCAGTGGCATAATCTAATGTGGACGCAAGATGGTCTAATGCACATTGTAGGGCCTGAGTGGTTTCAGCAAAAAGTCGAGCCTTGACATCACTATCACTAGAAGGCATTCGACCAGACTGTCTAGATGTCTGGTCAATGTTGTTGTGATGAACACTACCATCTGATGCCTGATCAACCATGTGGAAAATATCTGTATGTACATAATTATAAAAGAAAAGAATTTTAAAAATAATTATTCAAAACTATTTTAAAATAATTCAGACTAATGAACTGAAAACTATTTTAAACTAATACAAACATATTTCAAAATGATATACAATTGTAATTTAAAGTACAATTCAAAGTAATTGAAACATTTGATACAAATTAATTTAAAGAAACATTAAAATTAAATACATACACATACACATACACACACATACTGTACCTACATACATACATACATACATACACACATGCACACATAAACATGCATACATATACATATACATATACACATACATGTACATAGACACACACATACACCCACATACACACATAAACATACACATGCATGCATACATACATACACATACACACATATGAGCACATACACACGCATACACGCACATGTACACACATTCATACATGCGTGTACATACACATACACATGTACATATGTACATACATGCATACATATACACATTTATATATGTACATGTGTACACATAGATATGTACATATGTACATACATGAATACATATACACATTTATGTATGTACATGTATACACATATGCATGTACATATGTACATACATGCATACATACACATACACATACACATGTACACATGTATGTATGTGTGTACATATGTGTGTATGCGCATGCATGTGTGTGTATGTATGCATGCATGCATGCATGTGTATATGTATGTGTATGTGTGTGTGTGTGTATGTATGTGTATGTCTATATGTATATGTGTTTATGTGTGTATATGTGTATTTGTGTATGTATGTATGTATGTATGTATGTATGTATGTATGTATGTACGTATATAAGTGTATGCACATGTGTATGTATGCATGTGTGTATGTATGTATGTATGTATGTATGTATGTATATAAGTGTATGCACATGTGTATGTGTATGTACATGTGTGTGTGTGTACATGTGTGTATGAGTGTATATATGCATGTCATTGTATGTATGTATGTATGTATGTATGTATGTATGTATGTATGTATGTATGTGTCTGTGCATGTATGTTTATGTGTATATGTATATATATATATATATATATATGTATGTGTGTGTGTGTACATGTATGTATGTGTCTGTGTATACACAAATAAACGCACACACATACATACATGTACACACATACACCCACATACACACATATACCCATACACACATACACATACACATACACATGCATGCATACGTACACACACACATACATATACACACACATATACACACATACATACATATACATGTACATAAATACATACACACATGCATACACACACATACACATGCACACACATGTACATCTATGTATGCATGGGTATGTGTATTTGTACGCATGTGCACATGAGTCTGGGTGGGTGTGGGTGTAGATGTAGGTGTCTATGTCTTTCTATGAGTCGGGATTTATTTTTTTATGTGTAGTGTATTCATTATAATTTTTTATGGTTTATATGTAAGGGCAATGAGAAAATGATTTTTTTTTTTTATTTAATAGGTATGTGTGCATATTTTTTTAATAGTTTCATAGTGTCAATTTTCAAGTTTTGCTAGGTTTAATTTTTTTAACATTTCTCTATTGTTTTCATTCTAATTGTTTAAAAAAAATTCATAAACTATTCAATAAAAATAATTATAACAATAAATATATTAATTTTTTAAATTACAAATACAAAACAAAAAAAGAAAAAAAATGAACCTACCTGAAAAAATGGGGGTTGGAAATAAGATCTCTCTGAGTCCAACCAAACTCCCAAAATCCTCAAGGTGCAAATGAGGGTCAGTGGGGAAAATATCGGTTTACAAAACCGATAGTTCGACCGGACTCCTGGTGCCATTTCAATGCCACACGACCCAGGAGCCATCCGACTGGACTACCTATAGTTGGCCCGAAGTGTGTGTCGATATGTGGTGATTGATCAACAAAGCACTATACACTCAACATGTATCCTTGCCGGGGTTCGGGGCCGAGCTAGGCCCTGGGAATGTGAGCAGTAGCCCACGATAGGGGTTCGAGGGCGATAGCCCCCGAGGAAAAAAAATTTGGATGTTTTTTGTTGATGAAAACTGACATTGTAATAAAACCCTAAAAAGGCCGACTTTGTTTGGTGCCCTAAAAACACATGTTATAAGCGGCTGGGATGCTTAAGGCATTGTGAGGTTGATGTACTATTTTTGCTGGATAATAAGAAAGATTGGACGACTGTGTATGGTGGACGTAACCCATTCTGGGTGAACCACGTTAAATCTCTGTGTTATCTATGTCATGTTTTATTCCTTTATCTTTTGTATTTAAATCTGCATATAATTTTTTTTTTTTAAGTGAAACATCCAAGCATGTGTCCTCTACTTATATTGAAAATTTCAAAAAACATATATATATTTTTTACACCTACGATATTTAGGCATACATGTGTGTTTTATTTTTCTTCTCAAAATTTAGTACCACTGAATTGAAATTTCAAATTTCCACCAAATAGATTTTACTTTTTTTTAAAAACAACTAGTAGCCTAGAAATTACATTCAATTTTCTACAAATTTTGTTCTTACATATTTTTGAAATTATGTTAATAACTATTCAAATTTTTATGTTAAGTTGCCTAACTTTATTTTTCTGAATTTTCATTGCCACTTAAGGATCTAGTTCAAACCCCCATGATCGTGCATTGACCCTTATGTAATTTGTAGATATGTACATCCTATTGATTGCAATGGGATGAAACAAATGTGGACTATCTATATCTAGGAGATGGTTTTAGTGCTACTGTAGACTTTGTTAATTGGCCTAATCTGTGGTCAATTATATATTGGTATGTTGCATTGAGATATGAGGACGAATATACACATACTTAAGTGCAGTTTAGAGTTGATATGTTCATGGCATGAAGTTTTATCTATATTGGTATACCTTGTGTATTCGGGAAAAGTGGGGCTATGAAACTTAAAATGTAAAAAATGTTGTTTCAAGGAGCTTGTCCACACACCCACAGGACTTCTTGGTGCAAGTAATGGAGTCATGAAGAATGACTCAACTTACCAAGGTAGGTTCCATGGTTCTCTATCTCACAAGGTCCCTCAAGCCAATGCCTTTGCTCTCAGATCACTGAGCAAAGTGACTTAGGGATGAAAAATACAAGAACGAGGGATTCTTTAGATTGATTTTAACATATGCATCCTATTTATGCATGATTCTATAAATGAGTTAAACTAGATTATAAGATGACAAGGTTAGTAGCAATACTATCCTAACATGATATACTAGTTAATGATTTAAGCTAATGATAACAGAAATACTCTAAAATGCATATTAGATTAATCCTATTGTAAAGAGAGGCTAGATGTATTGATAAAATTGAGCATAAATGAGATACTAAAGGCTTGGATGATCCTTAAAACAGAGGAATGAGAGCTCTATTTATAGGGAAAATAAGGCAATGGATGGTCAAGATTGGAGTTAATCAAGGGTCAGGATTGAAAGTTATCAATCCATGTTTACAATTTCCACCAATGAAATGGTGACAATTGTCAACATAAGACTGCTTGAGAGGACAGGTAAGAAGCATTAAATGCTTGAGAAGACCTCATGGTTACCTTAGAAGGTTAGGGTTAAGGTTAGGTTAGGGTTATCCAATGGATAAAGCTTTTACCCAAAGGATAAACTCTTGTGCAAAGGTTAAAGGGATAACCATGGTCAAAGCAATGAATGCTTGATGAGACCCCTGGGTTAGATGAGGGTTAAGTTAGGCAAAAAGTCTCTAACCACGCCACTAAGGGTTAGTTAACCATTAATGGTTTGAAGACATTGGGGACAAATTTGTAAGAGTCCTTCCAAATTTGGGGGTATTCAACAAGTTAGCTTGTTGAAGGCATAAAGGCTTTAATGCCTTTTGAAGACTTTACTCCAAATTTGAGAAGTGACCTCCTCAAATTTAGGGAAAGGGGATAATGGATGGGTTTAGGATAATTGATTAGGATTAGATGGATTCTAGAAGAAATTAGGAAAAGGGTTAGGATGCAAGTGGGAGATGTAGGAAAATGCAAGTGGGTGGGGAAAATAGAATTAAAATAAAATTAATTTATTTCAATTTGGTTGCAAGTTGGGAAATTAAATAAATTAGATTTATTTAATTGGGGTCAACTATTTAATTAAATGTTAATTTAATTAAAAAGCAGAGAGAAGGGATTTAATTAAATAAAATGATTTATTCAATTAAATGACATAAAGGACTTAAGTGAATTTAAATAAATAAATAGAGTAATTTATTTAATTAAATAGAAGAATGTGGGTGATTTAATTAAATTAGATTTAACTAAATAGATGAATGAGAATAAAATGAACATTAAATATTCATTTAAGAATATGGTCATTTTTATACGTCTACACCTTGTTTTTGGGTATGGTCGGCTTGGAAGAATTGTAATATGTTGTGGTTGTTATTCCAAGTGATATGAGTAAGAAACTTACTCATTATCTTTGTTACCATTTAAATTTGATGCTTATAGTCAAGCAAAGATTGGTGCAAGTTTCCATGTTAGTTAATATGTTTCACCTTGGCATATTCCTTTTCCTTCTATATGTGGCATGTTGGAGGATGTGAGGAGTTTGTTGCTTCATGATGGTTATCCTGGTTGCTTTTGTATTGTCTTGTTGGATCATGAGAACATGGTGAATATTTAGATGGCAATAAGTTGGCTAATGGATGTTTTTCCCATATATATGATTCCTATGGGTGTATTTAAAATTTATGATGCCAAGTGGGAGAATGTTAGGATTAACGTACCATATACCTTGTAAATCCTATGATATGGTTCCAAATCCTTGGAAAGTTTCCTAAGGAACTTATGATGTATTGGGAAAATATATTTTTGTAAATTTATTTACTATCATTTGTAATACATTCATAAGGGGTGATGGGTTCCATTAGTGGAAAAGGGAGTTCTGAACACAACTATTTAATATTAGCTTTCCTACATGTGGACACCTAGAATGGGATAAATATTGACTAAGGAAGTGGACAAATAAGTGATGTTTGGGATTCTCCAAGTGGGTGCTTGGAAGATGCAAGAAGTGTCTCTTGTTATTCATTCATTTATTCCATTTAATGTAATGTTTATCTTACAATATTGGGCACCCAATTTGGAGGGGAAGTATTGGATCCAAAACCGGTATCTTTATAACTTTCGTAGAGATAATCCAAGGGTTGTGGTAATTTGGAATGAAGATTCTTCTTTGGACACCTTGTTTGATGGTTTTGGAGTCCTTGGCATTTTATAAATTTGTCTCTTTGGATGTATAATTTATGATAAAGAACAATTGAATGTAGAGTTAATTTGTAGGAACAAGGATAGGTAGGAGACATAATGAGGTTGTTCACAACTGTACAAGTGTTGCTATGTTATAGGAAAAGAGGAGGATGAAAATAAATGTATTGTAATCATATTTATTGTTGATAATGCATACTTGGCCACTCTTTTTGGTGGATTTTTTTAACAAGGGTTTTTCCACATAAGTCATATGTTATTTGATGTTATTATGTTGTTGTTATAAGCTCACATAAGATAGGATTAAGCATGATATGTAGTATGACTTTTGCTAGCATTAAGAAGAAGGGAGCATGGATTTCCACATTAAGGCAACTTAATTTTTTATATTTACATATAAGTTTTAGATTTCCATGTTGTAGTTGTCCATACTTTGTATCTCGTCCTTTGATTGGTTTACTAGATAGGGATTGATCTTCACAATCTTTGGCATTTAACCTATTTATTTCCCAGCAACATATCTCGATGCTATGAATTGAAAAAATAAAATAAAATAACCTGAGTAAACTTAAGCTAAGTGTGAATAGGTCAATTCTAGAAACGTGGTTAGCTAACCAGGTGGTTAATAACACTATTTACCCTAATACTCACCCTTAAGTGCAACATAGGGAGTAATATACTAAAGATGATGAGTCTAGGCTGGTAGGCCATGTTAGATAGGGAAAAAGAGAAAACCTCGTGCAAACAAAACTCCTCTCCAAACAAAAATGATGCGAAATAAAATGAAATGTGCAAGTGAAAGAAAACATGAGATATAAGGAGGACTTGTGATGACGCCCCAAAGACAAGTTCTAACACAATGCATGACAATAGTCTCTCAATAGGAGAGAAAGGAAGGTCAGGTGACTTGAAGAGCAAACGGTTATACTAAGAGAGGTGGGGGGTGAATTAGTATAGCAACAAATTTTACCAATTCAAACTTTTTCAACTTTAATCACAAGTATATAACTTATCTCATTAACATATTCATTGCATACCAACATTCATATGTAATCTAACTAATATTAACATAATTAGAACACAAGATATATACTTGGAAACCCTTATGGGAGAAAACCATGATAAATCAATACTTTTATATAAATATTTTCTTTTACAATGTTCATAGGCACCAACTCCCAAATCTGATTTTGTGAGCTGGAAGCACTAACTCCCAAATCTGAATTTTGTGAGCACCAACCCACTGGAAGCATCAACTCCCACTTCAAAATTCATGAGCACTAACCCACTTCACATAAATATAATTTTCCACCTTGATAATGTTGCTTTAACAATGGATGATGGACATCTAATTTCCTTCTTTATTCTCCCCTTTCTTCTTTAAATATGCTATAGAGCCTTCCTTAAATCTGCTATAAAGTCTTCTTCAAATTTGCTATAATCTCTTTTATATCCTTCTTCTTAGATCTGCAATAGCCTTCTCATACACGAATGCCCTTTTTGTATATTTTTACACTCATATTCTTCTCCACACTTCTCTCTCTTCTCCTTATATACAACTTGAACATACCTCTTCACTCAAAGAGGTAACCTTTAAAAAAAATTGCTTTCATATTTATTTCTCCTCCATGGTAATAAATCCAAATTATATTTTTCTTTTATATCTTTCATTGCTGTAGTTTATTTGAATTAAATAGACTTTGCTTGCTCTCTTACAACTCAACACTTACATCTCATTTATTCAACACAAACCCATGATACCATGTATATCCTTCTTTTCAATCCTCTAATCTGTTGTGTAGATGTTATAAACTCATTTATAGACACCACATCTTTTTCTGAATTATGATTTCAGAATTATATTCATATAATTCACACCATTACAATACTTTTCTCATATAATCTTTATATATGTATGCCTTTTATTTGAAGAGGCATACTTTTTTATAACCAATAATAATCGCATCCTTTCAATAAATTAACACCTTTTTATTATTTATAAAGTTTCTTTTACCATGCCGACTTCTTTGTTCTTACAAACGTAAGTGCGACCATTAACACAAAACTTTATTAATCACACCTTTTCGATATTTACCAATATTTCATTTACTCTTTTCCTTAACAATTAATTGACTTCAAGAGCTGGAAAGATACCCTCTCCAAGGAAGAAGTGTACTAGAAACAAAGATCTAGGATCCAGTGGTTGAAAGAAGGGGACATAAATTTTGCCTTCTTCCACAAATTGGCTTCAATCCACAAGAGGAGGAACTTTATCAAAAGAATTAAGGATGATACTGGCCAGGAGATCTCTAAGGACTCTCTGCTTGGACAAAATGCGGTGGACTTTTTCACTAGACTGTATGCAGATGGTGGAAGCAGATGGTGGAAGGGATTCTCCGCTCCAGGACTGACAAAATGTGGTGGACTTTTTCACTAGACTGTATGCAGATGGTGGAAGGGATTCTCCGCTCCAGGACTGCCTTGTTAGTAAGCTGTCGATGGCCATCAATGAGGACGACAACCGACAACTTTTGGTGCCCATCTCGATCGATGAAGTCCACAGGGTTGTCTTTGCTATGGGAGCCTACAAGACATCGGGCCCGGATGGTTTCCCCCCGACGTTCTTCTAGGACTTTTGGGACATTGTTAGTTACGATGTTATCAAAGTTGTTCAAGATTTCTTCAAAACGGGGAGATTGCTGAAAAAGATCAACAACACCTTCATTGTCCTCATCCCCAAGACCACTACCCCTAGCTACTTGAAGGAGTATTGACACATAAGCCTCTACAATACCATTTATAAGATACTCTCCAAGGTCCTTGTGAATAGGATTAAACCCTTCCTGGAAAAATTTATCAGTCCATCTCAGAAAGGCTTCGTCCTGGAACGCCAAATTTTGGATGTTGCCATTGCAACTCATGAGATAATCCACTCCCTAGATAGAAGAAAACTGTCAGGTATGGCCTTTAAACTTGATATATCAAAAGCTTATGATAAGGTTAATTGGGAGTTTCTTTTCAAAGTGCTTCTAAAAATGGGATTTAACCAAAAAATGGTGAATATGATTCGAAAATATGTGACCACGGTTCAATTCTCAGTATTGATTAATGGGACTCCTAGGGGATGCTTCAAAGACGAGAAAGGTATCCGACAGGGCGATCCTCTATCCCCTTATCTGTTTATCGTGATAGCTGAAGTCTTAAACAAAAATGTGACCCACCTGGTCACCAATGGTAGGCTCCAAGGATTCAAAGCAGCCTCCACGCTACCCCCTCTAATATTCAACAGTTCGTGGATGACACTTTCCTTTTTGGTAGGACTTCTGTCATAGAGGCTAAAGGATGGAAGATCCTTTTGGCAGACTATGCCAAGGCATCGGGACAATGCATCAACTATGAAAAGAGTAATCTCTAGGGACTACGCCAAGGCGTCGGGACAATGCATCAACTATGAGAAGAGTAATCTCTACTTCTTCAACACTCCAAATTACCTCCAACTCAAAATTCTCTCCATCCTTAGATGCAAAGTGGCAACTCTCTCGAGGACCTACGTGGGTCTCCCCCTCACGGTCAAGAAAGACACCCCCACTTTCTAGAACTCTATCTTGGAACGAATGCAGAAAAAACTTGCAAGATGGAAAGGGAAATTCCTTAGTAGTGCAGGGAAGCTCCAGCTTCTCACAACCTCCCTATAGGGAATTCCAGTGTACTTCCTCTCCATGTTTAAAATATCAGGGACCATGGGAGAAAAACTTGAAAAAATCCAAAGAAACTTTTTATGAACTGGCTTAGAGAAAAAGAAACGCCTTGCTCTGATTAATTGGGATACTGTGTGTCTACCCAAACCTCTGGGAGGTTTGGGCATAAGAAATATTAATGCCCTCAATAAGGCGCTAATTGCCAAAGATTGGACGGACCCTAGCTAAAGGTGAGGCGAACTGGTGCAACATCATCAAAGCTAAGTACTTGGACCGGGAGCATTTCTTTTATAATTTGAATACAACTGACCTTCCCCAAGGTTCTAAGTTGTGGAACAATATCTTGAAGAACAGAGTGATGGTTAGAGAGGGTCTGAAGTGGCAGCTGGGAGACGGTAAAAAGATAAGATTCTAGGAGGATTTTTGAACAAAGGACAGGCCTTTGGCCAACACTCGTTTCCATCAAATCATGAATCACCCTAAAAGTATCCCAGGGGATCATGCTACGGATTATTTGGTCCTGGGAAGGGGCTGGAAGGACATTGTCACCTGCTGCAATAGACCTAATCTGGTTCCCCTGGCTCAAGATCTGCAACTCATATTGTTGAAAACCAGAATCCCCTTGGCCCTGAATGAAGATAGCTTCATTTGGAAAGAGACACAATCAGGCTATTTCTTGGTCAAATCTGCTTACAATCAGCTCCTTAAGTACCCTGAGGACGCAAAATGCTAGAAGAAAGTCTGGAACCCTCAAGTAATCCCTAAAATTAATTTCTTTTGGTTGGCCCTCATGCATGGTAAAACCCTCACGCTTGATAACCTGAAAAAGAGGGAATTACATCTCCCCAATAGATGCAGCTTGTGTAAAGCTGATGAGGAATATATTGACCACCTTTTTGTGCTTTGTCCCTTTGCAGCTCATATTTGGTCTATCACTCTTCAAAAATGCAGTCTCTGTTGAGTCTTCCAGAAGAATATAAAAAATTTCACTTTTGATTGGACCCCTTCCTCCCATCATCCCCTCATCATTCAACTCTGGAAACAAATTCCACCACACATCTGCTAGGCCTTGTGGAAAGAAAGAAATAACAGAATTTTCAGAGACACTGAGAACCCCCTGGACTCTGTGGTTCACATATGCTTTAAGATGATTTCTGAAAATTTAGAAGTCACAAAATAGAAAATCCCCCCTATCCTCCCGTTGAAGCGGACAAGAAGATCATTGTTTGCTGGAAGCTCCCTCTGGCTTTGATCGTGTCAACAACAACACCAAGAATAAGAGACGGATGACTAGATGGTCAACCCCCAGGCTTCACTAGTTTAAACTGAATTTTGATGGCTCTTCTCAATGCAATTGTCAGGTAGGTGGTGGAGTCATCAGGGATCATCTTGGGAACATGGTTGCAGCCTATGCTGGCAACCTAAGGGATAATATGGTCACTCAAGTTGAAGGAATGGCCCTCCTTTGGGGTCTGAAAATGGCTAACTCCATAGGAATAAAACACCTAGAAATCGAAGGAGATTCTCAAATCATTATTGATTCTACCAAAGGAAACGCTTCAGCGGGATGGAGAGTGGAACCTATTCTGAGGGACATCAGGTGCTTTCTGGTCAAAATGGAGGACTTCACAATATGCCACATCTTCAAAGAAGGAAACAAAGCCGCTGATTCCATGGCGGCTAAAGGAAGGCTGCAGAATGGCTTGCGATGCTGGAGGGACTCCAATATGCTGCCAATCACCATTAAGGAAATCTTGGAAAAGGAAAAGGCCTTTTTCAAGGAAAGGGCAACCCCTTCCACTCAATGAGGAAGGAAACCATTTTGTAATTTTTAAATTGGCGCGGAGATCCTACCAATTTCTACCCTAGACAGCCATGTATCAAGGGCAGACTGAGTCACCACTACCACATGGGATGGATTTACGATGAAAGTACAGACATCGGGAATGATTACCCTCTAATTATTACCCAGACAGAGCCAACTGGCGACGATAAAGGCGATGTTGGGGATCTGTCAACTCACATTGGCCCACATGAAGGCTCGCACGCTCCAAGTAGATCTCCAACCATCGATATCTACAGGATCTTAAGGGATAATAATCACTTTGATTATTATGACCGTTTATTTCAAGTCCGACACACTTTTCTCATCGATTCCGTCTTGAGTTTGCTTCGGCTCTATCTTCTGGCTTTTTGTCATTCTCAAACTGTGAAACTCAAGGATTCTAGAATGGGGGGGGACAGGCTTAGACTGGAACCCAACAAAGTGGATGAGTTCAAAGCCAAACTGACAGCCTGGTTTGTGTGCATTGAAGGCGGTATTGACAAATTCATGGAAAAATTGAAGGGCAATGACGAGAGACTCTCCAAACAATTCATGACATCCTGGGAGGACAAAAGGGTGACCATGGGGGGAATCTCTTTCGAAATCAATGAAGAGGTTATTGCACAGGTGACGGGCCTTTCAATGGAGGGCAGAAAATGGAAAAAGCAGAGCCGCATTGCAGACTCTACCAACCTCAACCAATTTTTTCGCCAAGGTGAGAACCCTATCAAGAGGGCTGGTGGATTCAACAGGGAGGAGCTTCCCCACCCGTGGGACGAAGTTTGCTACATCGTGATAAAGTATTTTACGCTGGAGGGTAGGTATGGCATTTTCTACTACTACCATCTCCCGTTCCTGAACCATTTGAGGAACAAAGACCTCATTTCCATTCCATTCTTTTTACTGTATTCGATGGATGCTAACATTATAGATATTGCCGAAGCTAAGAAGAAAGGGAAAGATTTTCCCATATTGTATCAAGGCCTCATGCTCTGCCTGTATAACTTTCACCTTGCCCTCTGCTCGCCCCGTTCCATTTCTATGCAAAATGTCAGCCCCTCAACCCAACCCCCGACCATTTATGATTCAAGTCCTCGGTGCCCAGAATTTGGATCCTCCAGCAAGAAAACCAAGAATCACTCCTCGGAGTAGGTAAGAACCCCTAAAAGAGTCAAAATCCAGAAGATTGACTCGGATTTGGACATTACCGAAGAAGTCAACACCCCCCGCCGCTCTAGCAGATAGGCCTCTAAACCCTCAAAGAAATTCCTGCGTGACCCCTCCTCGCACGACACGGGCAACTCCATTCCAAATGTCATAGTGCCCCTGACCCAACACAAACAGACCCCCCATTCTGTGAGCTCCACCTGGATTTCTGAAAGCCCCGTCTCCTCCATGAATCCAGAGCCAACCAATTTCCCTTCCCCGACCTTCAGGATTGAAAAAATGACGGTTGTTGAAGAGGCCAGTAGCATGAAGGAAGAAGATCCCAACCTAGCTGAGCTTGAGAAAAAGATAGAGGCCCTCTCTGACAATGTGCAGGTGATCACCAGCAAACTGGAGGCGACAGAGTTCAAGATGCACAATGTGTCCAAGTTCGCACTGAATGTCATGAGATGCTCGGCTACTACGTTGTGCCTGTTGCAGGATACCATGACCAAAGGGAAAGGAAAGGAGGATGACGACTACAAAGGCCTATTCAAGTTCCTCACGAAGGAATGGGCTAGAAAGATGCTCCCTAAGAAGAGCCAAGGGAAAAAGAAATAACTATTTGCATGTGGTGGAGGTTTTTGTCTATGTTGTGTAGTTGTGGGCTGGATAAGCCTAGTTTAGGCTTATGTTTATATTTTGCTGGTTATAGCCCTACATGGCATATGAATTACACTCTGACTGGTATTTTTTTATTGTTGATTAACTCTCATAGTATGGTTTTTGTTTTTGATAGAGGTAAAAGGCTACTACTTTGCTGATTTTATGCGAACAATGGTCCTACCACTATTCTCTTAATTGTACCCATGGGTCAGCCCCCTCGTTTTTGGCTACTTTTATTATCAAAAACAATTAATTGACTTGTAAAATAGTTATTTGCATTGCAGTTCCAAAACTAGATTATAAAACTCATGTTATTGACTTTTTCAAAAAATCTAGAAAAAATGAAAATCACAACCGATTCTGTTGATCACAATCAACGAACGACCTGCGCTGCATACATCCACTTTATTATAATCGACTTGTCTAATATGCATTATATGTTGTCAAAGTCGCTACCATGTTTGACTAGATATATGTAATCCTCAATATCATCGGATGTCAATGGTAAGCCGCTATCTTGGTGATTGGGTTGTTTCAAACCTTGTCTATGTATTCTTAGAAATGATAGATACTGGACATAATCACAAAAATCTTGATTTGGTGATCATATTAATTTATATCTCAAACACTTATATCACTGCTCATGAAGTCGCCAAAAAGAAATTTACCCAGTCTTTGTATTGCTCAAAGAAAACATCAACATCTCTTAATAAAGTCTTTCATCAAATCTGCATATAAATCATCAAACCAATGGATTCTTAATGATCTTCAAACCAATGTTGGCATGTGACAAATATTGATAAGATGGATTAAGTATCATAGAAAATTTAGGAATAGGAACCATGAATGTATGGTGATAACTAAGCTAATGTAGGCAAACCTAGAACAATATCCAAAATAGTAATAAAGTGACAACATTGTGGATGTGACTGCAATCCAATAGAAGACCAATTTTCTCAAGTGTCACTCAAATCTGCAATGTAGGATTCTACAAATAGAGTTGATATATCTAGCAGATATGCATCCTAATGTGGCAAATATGGAAAGATAATTTCAATGTCTCGATGCAAAGAATTGTATAATTCATGAATGAGTGAACATTGGATTCAAATGTAGCAACAAGTGACGTGGGAGATGAGATCTCAATGCAAACCATGCAACTACAGTGTTCATCTCCATAGGTCTATTGAGTAGGAAATGAAAAAAAAAGTGAACTTTTACAAAAAAAATGACACTCAATTTCAAGCTATCGATCAAAAGCTATTAAATGATTATTATTTTCTAAAATTGGCTGATTTAAAATACAATTGCATTAAAAGATAAAAATACACTAAGATATGATCAAACCTAGATGTGCAATACCTTGTTGGAGTTGAGATAGAAAATGCTTTATGTTGACTATCCACACTTAAGAAAACACCCCCATTTGTAAGATATGTCAAAAAGAAAACACTCCACTTTAAAAGCATTAATGATTTAATGAAAAAAAAATCCCCTATTCCCCTTACAAGCACTCTGATAGCTCCCAAATGGATAACTAATTTGATACAATTACAAGAACTGTGACAATAAATGTCTCAAGCACCAATAAATGATATGGTTGTTAATGCACATTGTGGAAATTGACTTTTTGGAAGTAGTCAAGGCAACTCCCTTACAAAGATTGTATCAAACTACTTGAGAACCGTTGAATGTGGAACTCTATTGAAGCTTAAGCTAAGTGTGAACATGTCAATCCTAGAAAAGGTAAGTAGCTAACTAGGTGGAAAATGACACTATTTACACTAACAACTATTCTATTTTGAAACATATTTTATGGTATCATTGTAACGTAAAAGCACAAAATTGTGTCACGTTTCAGGCCAACTTATCAGCACAAGTGGATTTAAGTAATTCTGACTAAAAATTGATTTTAGTCAAACATATGGTCTATATAGATTCATTATAGCTAAGTTATATATGGGCCACAACTTTTCCAACTGGAAGTGTTTACTAAATTTATATTTTATACTACTTTGGGTCTAATTACCCAAAAAATAAAAAATTTAAAAAACTTGATGTTTCAACAACTCCTACTCTTATAAATGATATTTTTTTTGAAATGTAAAAATACCCTTTTATAGATCTATAAGTAAATTTTCCAAAATATATATCTATTAATATTTTAATTATTTTTTATATTTTATATTTCATATTTTATTTTTATTGAAAGTAGGCCATCAGCACTAAAATATAAGGTTGATTATCTTGTCAAAGAAAAATACTAAAATTTACTTAAATTTTTTGAAAAAAATATGATGGAGCAGAAAAAAGAATCTATGTCAAAATGATATAATTCTTTTCTAATTTGGATAAATAATTAAGAAAAAAGGTCGTAGAAATTGGAAAGAGTTATATTTTAGCGCACAACTTTTTAAATTTATTGAAAAATATATATTTATAAAAAAATAGTAAAAATATATCCATGCACTAGAGTTTCAAGTTATCAATATACACAAAAAATTGAAGAAAAAAAGGTAAAATTTACTGTGGTGGCTTGTGTAACTTCAATTTCAGTATTTTATCAGCAACTAAATTATAGTGTTTATTTTATAAAAAAGTACATTTAGATAATTTTTTAAATTTTTGTAAAAATTAAAAACTAAAAATAGACAAAAGAATATAAATTTTATTAGTTTACATCACTTCAAAACTCAAAACATATATTTCACTCTCTATTGATTTAATTTAAAAAATTGACTCAACATTGACCATTTCCTTTATAAAAGTGACACATAGCATTTCTTGTTCTTGAGCTTTGTTCTTTGAAAGTTTAAAAATCATTTTGAAAGTTAATACATGACAAAAAAAAATTACAAATAGTTCTTCATTACTGGTACAAATTTTTAAGAGATTTCATATATCTTTGCGTACAATATTATTGTTCTAACAATTCGATTAATTAATCTTTTTCTGCAATAAATGTTGTTCTAGTATGGGATAATGTGAACTAGTTATGAGTCGCTAAATCACTTATAGAGAAAAAATAAATTGTTTCAATTTAAGTTCATAAGCTCTTGTGCAAAATAGTTTACATCTAGGCTATAAGGATTGAAATTTTTGTTTCACACTCTTTTTAATTTACTTTATCATAATTTATAACATATTTAAAAGGTTTTTACAAGAAAAATTACATAGACTAACTTAAAGCATTGCTAACTACAACTAATTGGATTTATTCTATTGTCATTTAAATTTTAGTCTTTGTTTGTTGTGTATTTTGTCATTTTAGTAAAATATTCTAAAAGGTCTTTATAGAACACCCTCTCAAGCCTTGCTAGTTGGACCTAATTACTTGAATTAGTTAAAACTCACCCAATAATTTAAATCAACGTGGATACCCAATCTTAAACTCTTAATGTGCATCCTTTAAAATCATAAGGAATAATTTAGAGCACCGACATGGGGTATCTAGGACAAAAGGGGATTACATTTTATCATTTTGATAAAGTGTGCTTAAAGACCTTAAGAAAACACCCTCTTGAGTCTTATCAGTTAGACCAAATTACTTATGATGTTGAAGCACAACTAATGACTTAACTAGTATTCTTGATACTAAGTTTTCAATGTGCTTCCTTTAAATTTTGAGCACCAATATTGGGTATCTAAGGCAAGAAGAGATTTCATGTTGCACATATATCACATTTTATTTTGTTATGCATCATGCTTTGACATTTTCGGCACCTTCAAGTGTTTGTTGTGTTAATGAGCGTGTGATCTTGATGTTGTTGGAAAAAACTCATACTTAAGGTATCAATGATCCGAGTAAACTTTAAATGATCTTAATGGTGTTAAGTTCCTCTAAGAAATACTTGACCATGATAGTTCAACTACATTTGGACGTATTACATAATAGGAGTTGCATCCACATAAAAAACCAAGTCAATATACTATTTGTTACTACTTATCAAGTTGCCATTAGTTTTATATTCAAAGTCATACTATACATTCTAGTCGGTTAGCACTAGCGAATCATGCAGTCGGTATATACGCAGAGAAGTCGGCATGCATAGTCTAGCCAGTTATAGAAGAAAGCAGTTACAGAACACAGTATACACCGAGCTGTCTACCGAGTATCTTTTTGAGACTACCGAGCAGTAAAGATGACACACCGAGTTGACATACACCGAGTGAAACGTGTTACCAGATACATTGAACTTGGACATGCATATGAAAATGTGTTACAAGATCGAGGCACATCTAACCATTATTACATTGGAAATTGCACCAGAAGATTGTGTATGATTACAAGGACAATTTAACCAATGAAATATTTTGTTTAGTTATTCATTCGAGGAATCTTGTTTGTAAGATCGAAGCAATGAATTGGATCACCATTTTAAGAGATCTATTTATACAGCATGAGTTAAGAGCAAGGTATGTGCATGTATGTATGAAGGAAGACTGTTACAGACACATAGAGGTCACCGAGAAGGTTTTCAGAGAACAGTCGAAGAACAGAGTAAACAGAAGGGTTTACCGAGTTACTATATGGGTTACCGAGGTATGCTATAAGCAAGGTAATCTTATTCTGAGCACATAGAATCTGCTATAACATTTTAGATGTAAAGTTGCAGATATTTGTAATGATTTTATTGTAATATTGTGAAGATTGAAAGAGAAACCTTTAATAGGGTAAAAGACTCTAACCAAGTCTATAAATTGTAAAGCCTCTAACCAAGTGCAACATTCAGAATAAATGTTGTAAAATCCTTTAGCAAGGTAGATCTAACAGATCTTGTTACTCCTAACAGGGTAAGCTATCAGAAATAGCTAAATGTAGCTCTAACCAAGCATCTTTATTATTGCAGTAGTGAAGTTGTGGGTGCCATCCCCACCAAAGTTTTTCTCTCTAACCAAGAGTTTCTGCGTAACCAAAATATATGTGTTATAGAGTGAATCATGTATGATTGTTATTTATTTGTTTTAACTTTATTTTATGTTACTACACTATTCTGTTTATGCATAACAATAAGGTTATTATTCAATAAAAGTTTTGGAGTACTGATTCACCCCACCCCTCTCAGTACATTAGCTTTCCATATTGGGCCTAACAATTGGTATCAAAGCTTGAATCTTGGAAAAGGGTTTAACTACCTGAAGAGAAAGATCTTATCAATGGAAGGCTAGAAACAATCTCGGAGATTGTGTATCTGCAAGAAGAGCTAGATCATGCAAATCAAGTGATTGCAGACATGCAAAGGCAAATGCAAAAATCTCTGAAAGTAAGAAGAAGATTATCTGATGACTTGCAGGATTCTCAAGAGTTAGTGGAACAAATTGAGACATCATCTGAGAACAATAATCTGAAGAAACTGAAGAAATGATTGGAGTGTTGAAAGAAAAGAACAAATCATTGGCTGATCAACTAAAAACAATGAAAAGAGAACATGAACATTTCAGCACACAGATGACTGAAAATCTAGATGCATTAAGGATAGCTGAGGATAAAGCAAGAGATCTACAAAGAGAGAAACAACAACTTGAAATCTTAGTATCTGATAAGAATGATGAAATCATAAGGTTGACTGGGATTCAACAAAATATGACAGATCAACTGGGTTATGCACATCATGAAGCAATTATGAAGAATGATGAGAATCAAGCATTGAAACTTGAAGTATCAAGGTTGACTGATGAACTTGAAACAAAGAAGAAATCCAAAGAAACATTGAAGAAGAGTTATGAAGCATCAAAAATGTTGGATGAGCAACTGAATACAAGAAGACCCAACAAAGATGCAGGACTCGGTTACAAAGGAAAAGAATCTACCGGGAAAGGAATTCATACTATCGAGAGAGGAGAATCATCAAAGCAAGCTGGAAACAGGAATAAAATCAAAAGGAAGAAGCCTATTTGCTACTACTGTGGAAATCAAGGTCATACTGCCAACATATGCCAAATCACAAAAGGTAAGCAACCGAATATCACTAAGTCAAATGATTATTATTACAATTGCAATAAATATGGTCACACATCTAATCAATGTAGGACAAAGTCTGTTGACAACTATCAGAAGGCAAAATTCAAAGGGTTTTGTAAAAACTGCAATAGATATGGACATAGTACCAAGAAGTGTTGGTTTAAGAAAAAGAATCACATGTGGTCTGCACACCGAGAAAACACTAGAGGTTACCGAACTCACACAAATCCTTACCGGCAATATGCAGCAGTACCATGGGATTACAATACAAGAATATGGTGTGAATGTTGTGGAAGATATGGACACATCAGTGCCAACTATTTTATAAGGTTTGGAATGAACAACCGAAGGTCATGGAGAAATCCTGGTATGGAATGTTTTCATTGTCACAAAGTTGGACATTTAGCTGGAGATTGCAGAGATCAACCTAGAGGAGACACTGAAGAGATAAAAGAAAAATTCAAGATGATTTGGAAAAAGAAGGAAATCATGTCAGATGAAGAAAGCACCTTACCTACCAAGTTAGGTGCACCTATTCCAAATTAATCAGCAAAGGTATGAAGGGACTACATTCTCTAAAGGTTAAAATCATAACAGTTCCTATCCTAGTATGTACTAAATTCAAAATCTGCATAGTTAAGATGCATTAGTAGGTTTGAAATTCTATCAAAAGTACTTTACAGGAAACCTGTCAAGTCAGTGAATACAAGAAGCCTGTCAAGTCGGTAAATGAAGGAAATTTGGTTACTCGGTTAAAATGAAAGAAAAGAGAATAAATCGGTTAAAGGTAAACCGAGTGCATTTAATGTTTTGACCTAACCTGCACGGAGCCCGATAAGGTATTTTGTGTACTTAAAGGTATTTTCGCGGTCATTTTCATTCACCAAGTTTTCAAGAGAGCAAAGAAGAGCGAATCAAGGCGATCAAACTTCATTCAAAGCGAATCCAAGGTATTTACATCAAATCTCATCACACTGTTAAGCTGGTTTTCTGATCTTGTCTAATTGCTATTATCTACCGAGTGTGAAGCATCAGTTGTTTGTAAACCGTCAAACCCTAAGGATAGTTTGCTAAGTTTTATCTAAAATTTACAAATGGCACCCAAGATCCAAGATCCCGTAGTTGTCAAGAATGTGGAGAAACCCTCACTGAAATATACTTTGACTCCTAAAGTCGCCTCTGAACCGAATGACAAAACTGCCTTTTCACTCATCCCGGATCAAGTCTTGTTAGTCGAAGATGTTAGATTCTTCACCAAATGTCATGTTGAAGAACTCGGTCATGTTGAGATTAGTGACACATATGATGAGCTATGTACCGATGGCAAAATGGATAGCAAGTACGAGCATATCAAAATCAAGGGATTAACTGAAGCCCTAGCCTATCCCCGTGTGTTCAAACCCCTATGGGTTAAATTTGTTTTAAGTAGAGTTCATGATGATTTTATGTGGCTAGAGGAGCAACCATTCAAAATCACTAAGGAAATCATTCATGTGATCAATGGATATCCTATCTATGACCATGCACGAGCACAGAAAATGATATCACATAAGGAGTTAATCAGTTTAACTGGAGTTGAATCTGATTACCGAGGATTGAAACTGAATAATGTCACTGATGCAGAACTTAAGTTTGCAATTAGAGTAATTGGTTACTGTTTCTTCCAATCAACAAGGGAAAACATTGTACCATGTGTCGCAGTTGACTTAGCCTACAAAATAGTGAAAAAGGGAATGAAAGTAGATTTATGTGAAGTGTTATTGAAAAACTTGTTTGAGAACCTGAACACAATAAGGAAGCCAAAGAAGAACAACTCGGCAAACACACTGAAGTTTGGTTCACTTCTTGTATGCATTTTTTTCTACTTTATTTTGTTGATATCAAGTTGTGGAAATTTTTGGATATGCTGATTGTTGATTTTGTTCAAAGAGATAGCATAAGATTTTCGTTAGGTCGATAATATTATGAGAGAGATGAGTTCATTCATCTGATTATGTATACACCTATGATGATACTTTGATGATTTTTGTGATAGATTTAACCTTGGATAAAAGGAGCTTTCAGGATCCCATGCAAAAATGAAATGCAAGCTAAGATGCAAATGAAATGCAATGCTACGATCGGACCAATCACTGGATTATTTTGTGTTTTTGTCATCATTGAGCTTTTTGAAATGTGGGAAGTGAGTGCAAACATCGATGGTATAATTAAACCATGATGAACTAAGCATTACTTTCCTGGATTTTGATATAGCAAGTTAACACAAGCATCGAGGTATAATTGAACCGAGATGACCTGAGTGTTGTTTGCATAAAACAGGCAATATTAATCATTTCAATACACAAATTGGAAATGTCTTCAATGATATTCTGATGATCATGTCCCGAGACAAATTTGCACATATTAATGATTAATTCTCAGACAACAGATAAGAAAAATATCATGTTTCTTCCTTGTTCCTCTAGTCAATGACATCCTGGAGTCACTCAAAAATCATGATAGCGAAAAGCAATATAGAAAAGTTGAACAATCATATTAAAATCATTATTCAAAAAGATATTATCCACTGAAAAGTGTGTGATGTGCTTAGATTGATTTCGTGATAGCTTGATAGTTGATAGTTTGATCTTGTGTTCAATGTTGGATGTGTCTCAGTTTTCGCTTGATAAGAGTTGTCTAATTGTTTGTTCTACCTATTTGATTAAGCTCAAAATGATCCAAAGTTTTGCCCCCAGCTAAGTGTAGGATTTTACCCCAAGCCTAGAAACAAAGTTGTTATGATATATCCAATGATCCAAACCATGGTAAGAAGCCACCTGGATGCTTGTGTATGTACAAATGCTTAGGATGGTCAGCGTTGATCAATGAATACATGAATGCAAGCAAAAAAATGCATGAACTAATAGATGGAAGAGCTAGCTGACAGATAGCGCCTGTTTACCAGGTTTTCACCATCTATTTTTATTGCACTTTTTCTGATATTTGATTTTTTTTCTTTCTTTTTTTTTTTTCTTTTTAGGATTTTTCTGCTTTTTCACTGTTTTTATTTTTTTTATTTTTAGACATAGAATTTCTTCAGGTGCATGCTATTGATAGGTTCCTCAAGCTGATCTCCATCTTGTGTTGATAGCTGATATGCTCTTGATCCAAATACTGCTGTGACCACAAATGGACCTAACCAGTTTGGTTCAAACTTTCCTTTCTTTTCCCGATCTGCCTGGTTGCGTGGATTTTCCTTTAGAAATAGTTCTCCCACTTGAAAGATTCATGGTTTAACCTTGTGATTATAGCTTTGACACATTCTTTGTTGATATACCTTTAGATGATCAAAGACATTTTGTCTTCTTTCATGGATCAGTTCTAACTCTTGTAATCTAGATACTCTTTGTTCTTCATCTAGGATGAGACCTTTTAGTGATACACGTAGAGAAGGTATCTCTACTTCGATTGGCAATATGGCTTTTGATCCATATACAAGAGAGAAAGGTGTGGCACCTGTCGGTGTGCGGATACTAGTGTGGTAAGCCCATATAGCAGGGTTCAGTTGAATATGCCAATCTTTCCCAGCATCATTCACTATCTTTTTGAGGATTTTCAGAATAGTTTTTTTAGATGCTTCTGCCTGTCCATTTCCCTGTGGATAATATGGTGTGGAGAATCTATGTTGGATTTTGACCTTCTCACATAGCTCTTGTACATCCTGATTCTTGAATGGTCGCCCATTATCAGTGATAATGGTCATTGGTATTCCATAGCAATAGATAATGTAATTCAAGATAAATGCAACAATTTTTTTTCCTATGATGTTTATGAGAGGTATCGCTTCAATCCATTTTGTGAAATATTCAGTAGCTACCAAGATGAATTTGTGACCATTAGATGAGGAAAGATTTATCTTTCCTACTAGATCAAGTCCCCATTGACAAAAAGGCCAAGATGTTGCTAAAGCGTGTAGTTCTTATGCTGGTGCATGGATCAAGTTCCCATGGATTTGACATTATTTGCATGTTCTTGCTATCTTAAAAGAATCTCATTCCATAGTCGACCAATAATAGCCCAAGCATATGAGTTTTTTCGAAAGGGTGAGACCACTTGAATGACTTCCACAAATGTTGTTATGGACTTCATGTAAGGCCTTCTCAGATTCTTCTTGTTCGAGACATCTTAAGAGAGTACCATCTAGACCTCATTTAAAAAGGGTATCTGCGACGAGAGTAAAATGGAAAGATTGGCGAATAAAGTTTCTCTTTTGGTTCTTTGATAAGTTAGGAGGTAGGATATTATCTTTCAAGTATGTGTAAGTTTGGCCATAGCAGGAGGAATCGTTTCCAATAAGTTGACAAATGGTTTGAGAATCAGGACAATTAAAGGCAGGATGAAACAACTCTTCAACCAGGAATTCATAACGTTGTTGATTTTCCTGTGTCTGCAATAGAGAAGCAAGTGTAGCCATGGCGTCTCCTTTGTTGTCATTTCTTGGAATCTATTCAAAAGTTATTTCTACAAAGTACTTCTTGAAATCATCCACCATCTTTTTGTAAGGCATGAGTCTGTCATCTTTTGTTTGATAGTCATCATTGATTTGATTAATGACAAGCTGAGAGTCTCCAAAGACCTGAAGTTGTCTTATATTCCATTCTATAGCCATTTTGATACCTGTTACCAATGCTTCATACTCTGCTATGTTGTTTGTACATGGAAAGCTTAATTTGTATGCTTTCGGGATTGTATGCCCTTGTGGTGTGATGAAAAGAATTCCTGCTCTTGATCCATGTTGTGTATATGAACCATCAAAGTATAGTTGCCATGATTTTTTTGTAACTGTTAAGATATCAGCATCAGGAAATTCAATCTGTAGAGGATGATTATCTTGAAGTTGTGTCTCTGCTAGTTGATTTGTGATGACTTGTCCCTTGATAGCTTTTCTGTCAACATATTTGATATCAAACTTGCTTAGAATCATGATCCATTTTGCTAGTCGTCCTGTCAATGTGGCTTTGCTGAGAAAATACTTCAGAGGATCGATTTTAGCTATCAACTTGATGGAGTGAGATAGTAGATAGTGTCCTAGTTTTTGAGAAGCAAAAACTACTACCAAGCATGCTTTTTCTGTTGATGAATACTTAATCTCATATCCCACTAGTGTTCTGCTGATGTAGTAGATGGCTCATTCTTTTCCTTCCTTATCCTCTTGTGCGAGAAAAACTCCCAATGATGCTTCGGTAGTTGATACATAGAGTAATAATGGTTTTCCTGAAATTGGTGACATCGAAACAGGTGGTTGCATGAGATATGCCTTGATCTTGTTGAATGCTTCTTCACATTGATGGTCCCATTTAAAATTAACATGTTTGTGCAATAGGTGAGTAAATGGTTGACATTTATCTACTAATTGAGCCACAAATCTTCTGATTGACTGGAGTCTTCCTTGTAGTGATCTTAGTTGACTGATATTCTTGGGAGATGCCATTTCCATGATTGCTTTTACCTTAGTTGGATCTACTTCGATTCCTCTTGTTGAAACAATATATCCCAATAGATTTCTTGAAGTAACACCAAAGGCACATTTCTTAGGGTTTAGCCTTACCTTGTTTTGTTCTAACCTGTCAAAGATCTTTTCTAGTATCTCTATATGTTCTTCTCTGTTGTATGATTTAGCTAATATGCCATCCACATAATCCTCCATGAATGTATGCATCATGTCATGAAATATAGTTGTCATAGCTCTTTGATATGTAGCACCTATGTTCTTTAATCCAAAAGGCATGATGTTCTAGCAGAAAGTACCCCATGGGCATGTAAAAGCTATCTTTTCTTGATGTTCGAGTTCTATTTTGATCTGATTGTATCCAGAGAAACCATCCATTAAAGAAAACATGGAGTGTCCAGCAGTTAAATCCACAATGATGTCGATGTTAGGCAAAGGAAAGTCATCCTTTGGGCAGGCATTATTAAGATCTCTGAAGTCTATGCATATTTTGATGCTTTTATCTGGTTTCGAAACAGGAACAATGTTGGACACCCATTGAGGATATGCTATAGGTCTGATGAATCTGACATCCAATAATTTCTTTAGTTCTGCCTTGACTAGAAGAGCAATATGCAAATGCATTTTCCTTAACTTCTGTTTAACTGGTTTGTCTCTTGGATTAACATTCAAGTGATGCATAATAAGCTCTGGATCTAACCCTGGCATGTTTGCATATGACCAGGCAAAATTGATTTTTTGTCATTTGAAGAATTCCACGTATTATTGCATTTCTTGCTCAGACAAAGAAGTTGTTGGATGAAGAATCTTTGGTTCCTCTTTTGTGCCAATGTTGACTGCCTCTGTTGGTTCGATCAAAATGGATGATCTTTCTTGATAATGCTCAGGTAAAGTGTCAAATCTCCCATCTTTCGGCACCTCAAGGAGGTTTTCACCGTTAGATGCATCCTTTATTTTTACTTTTTCTCGGTCTAATGTTGCCAATAAATGGTTTTTAGCATTAGACATGATATTGTTTTCTTTATTTTCACTTTTGCGACTAGGAGATTTGGCACCCACTAGACTGGAAGATGCATTGCTGAAATTCCTACTGAGAGTTGTCACGGGTTCGATTGCGTTAAGATATATAGATATGGCATGGTTGTTTGGAAAGGTATCAATGGCAGTATGTCCTTCATTTTCCTAATCAATAAGCTCGGGGTGGATTAGAGGTAAGGGATCTTTAGGTTGGTATGTTTCAAGGGTTTCAAGGGTCATGATGGAGGTATCAAAGTTTTTATTATGTGTGTCGATGTCTAGAATGGTACTCTCGTTAGAATGATCTCGCGTAACAAGTTCCTGATTGTCCTCGATTAAGTCCAAGTTAGTCGAAGGTGATTCTAATTCAAGTGAACTAGTTCCTGACATTTGTCCTGCATATGTGGGAACTACATCGACTCTTACATCTCCTTCAAAGCATTTTTCTTCAGTTGATTCTTCAAAGTGATAGGAATCACATTCCCATTCATCAAAATCTGTATCACTTGCAGCTTGCAATCTACAGATTTGTTCATATAGCATTTCTTCCGCTTTTCTGGCTATAATTTTCCTTCTTTCATATTCAATCTCCTTAGGACTGAGATTGAGTTTTGTGAACTTTTCTATGAGCTCTCCTGAAGTAATATTAGCTTCATGTTTGTTTTGATTGAGATTTAAGGTTGCTTGAGAGATGTTTTTAGTTTGTTTCTCTCGCTGAGTTGAAGCTTGCTTCTTTTGCCATTTCAGGTTTGTTTGTGCTTGCCGCTTGGCCGATTTTTCTTCCTTTTCAATTGCAAGTTGTTCTTGTCTGTTTTCATATTCCTCTTGTTGTGGACTAAAAGATGTGTTTTCTGGTAGATTGACTTGTCCATACCCCAATCCTGTTTTGTCAATTTTTTGCTAAGTATGAGGCTCAATAGGTTCTGAGATACCTTCTTTTCTTTTTCCTATAGGTCCTGTTCCAGTGTATCCCATCTTTCGAAGAATGTTGAATCCTTTTCCATATTTTTCTGTAGGAATTCTGACATTGTTGACCTTTTGTTGAATTTCTTCATCTTTGTATAGCCATTGTAGTACATCTTTGTCTTTTGTCTCCTCTGATAAGGTTCCAACACTAATAAATGCTCCATCAAATATCGGAAGATGTTTCATAGTTGATTGTTGTTTAGAGCTTGATGGTTTTCCCAAGGATTTAGGAGAAAGTGGTAATTGTGATATTGAGTATTCCCCGTTCCCTCGATCTCTTAACTACATTTGTTTTTCCATACTTGATAGAATAGAGGCAAATGATTTTTCCTTGGATTGTATGTTCAAAGATGTTGCTTCCCTGTTATGCGGAACAATTACTTCCTGAGCCATTTTTAGATTGCTACAATATTGGAATGGATTTGTATCTGCAGAGATTGTGAATTCTTGTCCCTCATAGGGAAATTTGACACATTGATGATAGGTTGATGGGACAGCTTGCAAGTCATGTATCCATGGTCTCCCTAAGAGCACATTATATGATAGATCCAAGTCTAGAATTTGGCATGCTGTGTCTTTTTGTAGAGGTCCCACTCTGATTGGTAGTATCACAATTCCCTTGGAGGAACGTTCTTCTTCATCATAGGCTTTTATAGTGATCCTTTTACAAACATCAACTCCATCTTCTGAATATCCTAAGGCACGAACAAGACTCAATGAACAAATATTAAGGCTAGCTCCACCTTCTATTAGAACACGCTTGACTCACGTTTTGTGGATAAGGACTTCGATATGTAAGGGAGCATTGTGAGGGTGTTGTAAGGACAAGTCATCCTCTTCAGTGAATGACAAGAAATACAAAGTTGTAATTTGTCCCACCATGGTCTGGAATTGGTCGATATCAAGATCCTTGGATACTGTTGTATCTAGTAATGCTCATTCAAGAATTTCCTTGTGTGCTGGTGAAAGTTTTAAAAGTTCCAGGATGGAGATTTGCACAGGTGTTTTTTGTAGTTGCTCCACTAGATTGTATTGTTTTGTTGTAGTGGATGATGCGATCGTTGTAGGACCCGAGAAAACAACTTTGGTTTTTCTTCTTGTTATAGCATGAGCATGTTCTTGATTTTGTTTTTATTTAACTATGATAACATTCACCACATTGTCATATGTATGAGCATAGTTTACCTTTGCTTTACCCTTACAGTTGTTTGTCATTAATGACTCACCTTTCTCATAGTTTGGAAGTGGAGTTTTAAAGGTTATATGAGATTCATTTGTTGTATGTCCATCCATAGTGATTACTCCATTATCAATTAAGTCTTGTATGACATGTTTCAACTTTTGACAATTATCTGTGAGATGTCCCTTGTTTCAATGGAAATCGCAATATTGATTATCATTCCACCAAGGTGGTTTGATTTGAGGTTCGTAGTTCCTTTCTTCTGGTAAAGTGATCAATTTGTTTGCAAGAAGTGTCTTTAATGTTGATCCCAAGGGTTCACCAATGTTTGTGAATTATCTTCAAAAGAAAGTTTTGATAGTTGCTCTTTGGTGATTGTTATTTTGTTGTGTTGTTGCTGAGTGAGTAGATAAATTGAAAATTGGTTGCTTTGGTTTCACATTGTTGTTATCTACTATTCCATCACTGGCAACATTTCGATTTCTGTTCCAAAACTTTGGTTTGTCATTGTGATTGTTGTTATTGTTGTTGTTAGGAGGATGGACTCCTTCTTTGTATATTTTCAAATCACCCTTTTTTATCATGGCTTCTTCCATTATGATTCCATTATCAACCATTTTTTCAAAGCTTTGATTTCCTTGCATTTTTAATTAATAACTCATTTGATCATTTAAGTTGTTAATGAATATATCCATTTTTTCATACTCTGGCAATGTGCAAGGATACCGCGATGCTAGGCGTCTCCATCGTTGTAAGAATGTCATGAAGGGTTCTCCACTTTTTTGTTTAGTGTTACAAAGGTCTAGCATGGTCACTTCATGTTGTATATTGTAGGAATATTGCGAAACAAACTTATCCACCAACTCTGAAAATGATCCTATTCTAGGTGTAAGTTTGGAAAACCACTCCATAGCTAGTCCAGTTAAGCTTTTAGGAAATAGTCTCATTAGGTAGGTATCTTCATGTGCAAACTCCATACTCATGGTACAAAATTCTCTTATATGATCTTGAGGGTCAGAGCTTCCGTCATATTTTTCGTATCTCGGAGTTTCAAAACCTATAGGAAATGGTATCATATTTAGATTCTTGTCAAAAGGATAAGGACATATTTCTCGAAGTGAATATCATCTAACATTTCCTCTTTGCATCTCTTGGATTTGTGTTTGCATTGCTTGTTGTTGTTGTGTAAGAGTCATGATAGGATTATCGACATGATTTGTTCTTGCATGACCATGATTTTGTGTTCTAGTAGGATCTGGATCTCGTCTTGTTTCATCCCTAGTCCTTCTTGTATTCTCTTCGAATTGAATGTTATTCAAAATTTCTACTTCATCTCTTTTGTGGATGTAAGTCTCTTCATTGTTTCTGGTGTTAATAGGGATTGACATGTTATTCATTTTGATACCAAAGATGTCCTCATGTTGTTCATTATTAGGGGGAGGGTCACTTTTCTTTTGTTTCAGTTTATTCACATCAAAATCTTGGGGAAGTGTAGCACCAGATTTGGCTAGCATTAGAAAGTATTTTTCTTTTTCTTCCTCCAACAATTGTCGCATAAATTTGTTGAATTGGGGATCTTTCTTGATGTCTATGATGTTTTGTTCTGTTATTTCTTCTTTCGACTTGTACTTCATTTTCATGTTCCATGGTTATGTTTGTTTCCAATGTTTTGATTTCCGTCTCTGCGATCTTTCATCTCTAAGCTCTAGTTAGAACGGGCATACACGTGTGTTATTTTGTTTAGGATTTGATTGTCTAAAAGGTTGTTTTGGGTAAGTGAGCGATTGTCAATTTCAAGGCAATAGACTGATATGACACTAAAAGAGAATTCAAGTGTTTAAAGGTTTGCAAGTTTTTCGATCTTCGGTTTAGGAGTGCAATGATGATAATTTGATAAGAACCAAGTCCAGTAGGAACGATATATCCTACGATGTGGGACAAGATTATCCCGACCAAACATTTCAGTTTCGTGATAAAGGATGATAGATCCTGATGAGAAACTATGTTTGAGTGATCAGTTTATCAAAGAGGGTGATAATGCACTTTGAGATGTTTAGATCTTGAACTTGTTGAGGGTAACGACTCGAAAGTCTTAAGGTGTTTATGTTCTAGAGTTTGATTTTGACGAGTGATAACTTGACCAAGCAAACCAAGCAGACAATTTAAGCACAAATTGACAGATAACAGGTGTTTATGTTTATTGCAAATTGATCAGGCAGAAATGACAAAGCTGAAACCAAGCATGTAAGACACAGTTTTGAACTAACAAATGCAGAGTTTCGTACGACAGATTATGCAGCTTAGGACGACACAAGGCACAGATCCATATGACAGAACAAAGTTTTTCATATAAACTACATCAACTCGTACGACTTGGGATTAGAAACTATACGACAAAACAAATGACTCGTATGACACAGGGTAGTAGATAGTACGACAAATGATTTTATGCAAGTTGACTCGTACAACAGAGATTATGACTCATGCTACAGAGAATTAAAGCTCGTACGATTGGTTATTTTAACAGGTGTAAAAAGTGTTTGTTTGTTTGAGTTTTGATCGCTGAATTTTGATGTTTTACTTTGGTTTTCCAGTTTTAAGTGTCTGAGTTTTCAATTTAGGGATGAATACATAACAAACATTGTTAGGCCCATTATGGAAAGCTAATGTACTGAGAGGGGAGGCGTGAATCAGTACTTCAAAACTTTTCTTCAACAATATCTTTACTGTTATGCATAAACTGAATAGTGCAGTAACATAACATAAAGCTAAAACAAATAAATAACAATCATACATGATTCACTCCATAACACTTATATTTTGGTTACGCAGAAGCTCTTGGTTAGAGAGAAAAACTGCGGTGGGGATGGCACCCACAACTCCACTACTGCAATAATAAAGATTGCTCAGTTAGAGCTACATGTTTAGCTATTACTGATAGCTTACCCTGTTAGGAGTATCAAGATCTGTTAGATCTACCTTGCTAAAGGATTTTACAACACTTAATCTAAATGTTGCACCTGGTTAGAGGCTTTACAATTTATAGACTTGATTAGAGTCTTTTACCCTGTTAAAGGTTTCTCTTACAACTTCAAAATATTACAATAAAATCATTACAAATATCTGCAACTTTACATCTGAAATGTTATAGCAGATTCTATGTGCTCAGATAAGATTACCTTGCTTATAGCATACCTCGGTAACCCATATAGTAACTCGGTAACCCTTCTGTTTACTTTGTTCTTTGACTGTACTCTGAAAACTGTATTGGTGACCTCTGTGTCCCTATAACAGTCTTCATACACTCATACACTCTCATGTTTAATTCTTAACTCATGTTGTATAAATAGATCTCTTATGATGGTGATCCATTCATTGCTTCGATCTTACAAACATGTTTTATCGAATGAATAACCATGCAAAATATTTCATTGGTTAGATGACCTCGTAATCATACACAATCCTTAAGTGCAATTTCCAATGTGATAATGGTTCTATTTACCTTGATCTTGTAACATGTTTCCATATGTGTGTCCAGGTTCAATGAATCTGGTAACACGTTTAACTCGTTGTATATCAACTCAGTGTGTCATCTTTGTTGCTTGGTAATCATGAAATGATACTCGGTAGACTGCTCGGTGCTTACTGGGCTCTGTAACTACTTTCTTCTATTACTGACTGCACTATGCATACCGACTGCATATTTTGGTAGAGTTAACCGAGTAGAGTATATAGAATAACTTTGAACATAAGACTAATGGCAATCTTAGTAAGTAGTAACAATCTCCCCTTTTGACATTAGTTGAGATGTTTGACAAAAACTACTTTCAAAGTTATAACTCAAAAATCTATATACTTGCAAAATTTGACTAAACTGACAATATATACATTAGTCAATGAAATAGTATATTTGGATATACTCCCCTTATCAATATACTGTACAACACTCTGATTTTGCATGCTCGATGATCAATGTTCTGTGTGTTGCTCTTGAATACTCTGCTCACTCTGCTCGGTATACTCCCCCTGTATACTACACTCCTATTGTTTGATACTTTGAATATTATATCACTCCCCCTTTTTGACAAACATCAAAATTTAGTTACCATTTGGTGGTGGCAATTGGTCAAAAATGGATTTGTACTTTGTCTGTGCTTCGGTGAGAGCGACATAGAGTGTATTCTTTACACTGTCCATTAAAGAATTTTGTGCTTGAATATCAACCAATAATGATATTAAGCCATCTAATGTGATTCCCTCCTGTGTAGTTGATAGGTGAGTGGCTCGGTTAATATGTTCCTGGACGGAGGAAAGATGAGGAAGGAATAATGTTTGAAGTGTCATTATATCCATCCTTATCTTGTGTTCTTCATTTCTTAGGTCCAATTGTTGAGCCATGAGCTGTTGTAACCTTGTATAAAAATTCTGAACTGAATTGGGCTCTGGGGTCAACTTATTTGAGAGATCGGTGATCTCTTTCTCAATTGCTTCAGTTTTATTTTTGATGTCTTTAATGAATTAAGAAAATGTATAGATTTTTTGAAATAGATAAAGAATGTGCTTGAGTTGAGGGGACAACTTAGCAATAAATTTGACAAGTTTGACTTTGCCAATAGCTATAGCTTTCTGTACCTCTTCTATCATCTTTGCAGTGAGCTCTTTGTCTTTTAGCTTGCTCAAATATTCAGATGCATCGAATCCAAATGTCTCTATCTGATTAAGGAGTTCATCTAGTTGAGTATGGATGGCTGCATTAGTTGACACTATAGCTTCAGGTAACATATATGTTAATAGTGTCTTTACCTTCTGAAGTACATTGTTTTTCTTTTGTATGGCCATTTGTTTTTCTTGTTCAACCTTTGCTTTGCATAGTTCACCAAAATCAATAAGTGCTTGCCCTTTTAATTTAGATATATCAACATTCGGCAATACTATTGGTTTTGACAAGTCAACTTTGAAACTATGCCTTTTTATTTTCTTTTCTTTACCTTTCACCAATTGAACTAGGACAATGGCTTGTGAGGCTTGTTGACTCTCGGTAGGTTGCTTAGTAGAGGCAACATTTTGGTCGGTTGTTGTTGCCTCTAAAGTGTCCTTTGGTGTCTCGGTGCATGTTGTCTCAGTACATGGTGTCTCAATTGCAACATTTTCGGTGCTAGAAGGTGCTTGTGAGGGTTGTTCCCCGATGACTCAAGAAGTACCTTCTCCAGTTGTAGACATGTGACCTTCAGTGCCTTGCTCCGTATCTTGAGGGGCTTCGGTTGAGACAAGTTGATTGACTGGTGGATAAGGCTGAACTTGTTCCAAAACTGATTCACTGGATACAAGTTTTGCATATGCATTGCCTTCTATCATTTCCTATTCTGGTGCCTCTGTATCCATGATATCTTCATCTATTTGAATGGTGTCTGCAAGGTCTTGCTCGGTGACATCGGGATCTTGCTCGGTGACATCTACTATTTCAATTTCCGCTTGTTCACCAGCATTCTTGATTCTTAAGATTTCCTGCCACTTTTCCTTTGTTTCATTCTCTACATCTGAGTAGAGTCCATTCATCAGTTTTAAAGCTCTTTGTTTGACTTGGAAACGTTTGTGGTAGTTTGTCAGATGTTCTTTGATTTCATCTACTGACATGTCTGGAAAGAGATGTACTAGACTTCTTTCTCTCATTTGCATTTCCGTGTCCATTGCATATTTCCACCTGTTATCAATATATGCATATAATTCTTTTGGAAGAGAATTAGATACTTCCAATGGGACCACTCGGAATTTTAGAAGTGTGCAGATGATAGCTTCTTCAATTTGTCTCTTTTCTGCATCATTTCTAGATTCATATTTAACATATATGAAAGATCCAAATCCACCATATTCCTTCAGATTAGCACAAAAGTTTTCAACACTATGTACATTTACCTTTTTGCTTTTGACAATCTGAAATTTACTTGCATCCTCAGATTCGGTATCACTATACTCTTTTGCCAAAATGAGTCTCTGAGTAGATTTCTTGTAAGTTTTTGTTACCTTGGGTGCAGCAACACTCTTTGTTTTCTTACTTGGTGAAGCTGCAGATGCTCTTGTGTTAGGTCGCTTAGCAAGAGGGGTCGGTGAGGCCTTTGATGTGTCCTGTTTCTTTCTTTTCAACACTTTTCCCTTAGGCAATTCAGTGCTCAATGTTATAGCTGCCTCTTGGGCTTCAGATTCCTCTTCGGTAATGGCTATAGTGCCTTTGATAGGTGTGGAGGAAGAATATTCTCCAAATTTCTCTGTTAATGCCTTTATCATCTTTGTTGCCTTCCTTGTAGCTTTGGGTACTACATTGCTCATTTTTACTTTTTCCTTCACTTCTTCATAGGTTCCATACCTCAGCTCAGTAGCATGCCTCGGTAGAGTAAGAAATGCATCAATTTGTTGTTGTGTGATGTCAAAATCAATCTTGTAACCCATAGGTGGCAAAGATTGAGTTCTCGGTTCCACAACATTCACATAACAATAATCAGTATCTACTTCAAAACATATATCATATTTGTATTTCTCCACTAGCTTGGGTGGAATTGGGTACCTGTTATGCATTTTCTCCTGAAACTTGCTGAAGTAATAATCCATAATATCATTAAAATTATCACCTAGCTTCTTGATGAAGTCATTGATCTGATAGGTGATTGGTCGATGTAGTTCCCAAACAACTTTACCGACTGTTGGAAAGAACTTCTCAAAGTAGAAAAACATGCATACAAGCAGTGATCCAAACTTTAGTGTATTAGCCAAGTTGTTCTTCTAAGGCTTCCTAATTGTGTTCAGATTCTCAAACAGATTTTTCAGTAACACCTCACATAAGTCAATTTTCATGCCTTTCTTCACAATTTTATATGCTAAGTCTACTACTGCACAGGGTACACTGTTTTCCCTTGCTGATTGGAAGAAACAGTAACCAATTACTCTAATGGAAAATTTTAGTTATGCATCAGTGACATTGTTCAGTCTTAGTCCTCTGCAATCTGATTCTACTCTGGTCAAACTGATCAATTCTTTTTGTGATATCATCTTCTGAGCTCGGGCATGATCATAAATAGGGTTAATCGGTGATCACATGAATTATTTCCTTGGTGATCTTAAAAGTTTCTCTTCTAGCCACATGAAATCATCGTGAACTTTGCTTAAAACAAACTTGACCCACTGGGGTTTGAACACATGAGGATAAGCTAGGGCTTCAGTCAATCCCTTGATCTTGATGTGCTCATACTTGCTATCCATTTTACCATTGGTGCACAATTCATCATAGGAGTCTTTAATTTCAACCTGACCGAGTTCTTCAACACGATATTTGGTGAAGAATCTCACATCCTCGACTAATAAAACTTGATCCAGGATGAGTGAAAATGCAGTTTTATCATCTGGTTCAGATGCAACTTTGGCAGTCAAAGAGTATTTTAGTGAGGGCTTTTCGATGTTCTTGACAACAATGGGGTCTTGGATCTTAGGTGCCATTGAAAATTCCAGATAAAACTAACAAAAGATCCTTAGGGTTTGAGAATTTACAAACGGCAGATGCTTCACACTTCGCAGATAATAATAATTTGATAAGATTGGTAAACCAGCTTAACAATGCAATGAGATTGATTTAAATACCTTGAATTTTTCTTTGTAGGAGGTTTGATCGCCTTTAAATCGCTTGCTCCGCTCTCTTGAAAACTTGGTGAGTGATGAATGACCATGTAAATGCTTTAAGTACACAATATACCTTATCGAGTTTCGTGCAGGTTAGGTCAAAAACATTAAATGCACTCGGTTCAACTAAACTTTTCTTTCCTTTATGTGCTTTAACCGAGTAAACAAACTTCCTTCATTTACCGACTTGACAGGCTTCCTATATTCACCGACTTGACAGTCTTCCTGTATAATGCTCCAAAAAACTTTGATAGAATTTCAAACTTACTAATGCATCTTAGCTATGCAAATTTTAAATTAAGTACATAATAAGGTATGAACTGTTAAGATTTAATCTTTGTGAGAATGCAGTCCCTTCATACCTTTGTCGATTAATTCGGAATAGGTGCACCTAACTCGGTAGGTAAGGTGTTTTCTTCATTTGACACAATTTCCTTCTTTTTCCAAATCATCTTTAATTTCTCTTTTATTTCTTCAGTGTCTTCTCTAGGTTGATCTCTGCAATCTCCAGCCAAGTGTCCAACTTTGTGGCAATGAAAACATGCCATACCAGGATTTCTCCATGATCTTCGATTGTTCATCCCAAACCTTATAAAGCAGTTGGCACTTATATGTCCATATCTTCCACAACATTCACACCATATCATTGTACTGTAATCCTATGGTATTGCAGAATATTGTCGGTAAGGATCTGTGTGAGTTCAATAACCTCTAGTATTTGCTCAGTGTGCATACCACATATGGTTCTTTTGCTTAAACCAACACTTCTCAGTACTATGTCCATATCTATTGCAGTTTTTACAAAACCCTTTGAATTTTGCCTTTTGATAATTGTTAACAGACTTTGTCCTACATTGGTTAATTGTGTGACCATATTTATTGCAATTGTAGCAATAACCATTTGGCTTAGTGACATTCGATTGCTTACCTTTTCTGATTTGGCACATGTTGGCAGTGTGACCTTGATTTCCACAGTAGTTGCAAATAGGCTTCTTTATTTTGATGTTCTTCTTGATTCCAGCTTGCTTTGATGATTCTCCTCTCTCGGTAGGATGGATTCCCTTTTCGGTAGAGTCTTTTCCTTTGTAACCGAGTCCTGCATCTTTGTTGGGTTGTCTTGTATTCTGTTGCTCATCCAACATCTTTGATGCTTCATAACTCTTCTTCAGTGTTTCTTTGGATTTCTTCTCTGTTTCAAGTTCATTAGTTAACCTTGATACCTCAAGTTTCAATGCTTGATTCTCATCATCTTTCAGATTTGCTTCATGATGTGCATAACCTAGTTGATCTGACAGATTTTGTTGAATCCCAGTCATTCTTATGATTTCATCATTCTTATCCGATACTAAAGCTTCAAGTTGTTGTTTCTCTCTTTCTAGATCTCTTACTTTATCCTTAGTTGTCCTCAATGCATCTAGATTTTCAGTCATCTGTGTGCTGAAATGTTCATGTTCTCTTTTCATTGCTTTTAGTTGATCAGCCAGTGTTTTGTTCTTTTCTTTCAATACTCCAATCATTTCTTCAGTCTCTTTAGATATACTATTCTCAAATGATGTCTCAATTTGTTCCACTAACTCTTGAGAGTCCTGTAAATCATCAGATAATCTTCTTCTTACTTTCAGAGATTTTTGCATTTGCCTTTGCATGTCTGCAATCACTTGATTAGCATGATCTAATTCTTCTTGCAGATACACAATCCTCCGAGATTGTTTGTAGCCTTCCATTAATAAGATCTTTCTCTTTAGGTAGTTAAACCCTTTTCCAAGATTCAAGCTCTGATACCAATTGTTAAGCTCAATATGGAAAGCTAATGTACTGAGAGGGGAGGGGTGAATCAGTACTTCAAAACTTTTCTTCAACAATATCTTTACTGTTATGCATAAACTGAATAGTGCAGTAACATAACATAAAACTAAAACAAATAAATAACAATCATACATGATTCACTCCATAACACTTATATTTTGGTTACGCAGAAGCTCTTGGTTAGAGAGAAAAAACTGAGGTGGGGATGGCACCCACAACTTCACTACTACAATAATAAAGATTGCTCAGTTAGATCTACATGTTTAGCTATTTCTGATAGCTTACCTTGTTAGGAGTATCAAGATCTGTTAGATCTACCTTGCTAAAGGATTTTACAACACTTAATCTAAATGTTGCACCTGGTTAGAGGCTTTACAATTTATAGACTTGATTAGAGTCTTTTACCCTGTTAAAGGTTTCTCTTACAACTTCAAAATATTACAATAAAATCATTACAAATATCTGCAACTTTACATCTGAAATGTTATAGCAGATTCTATGTGCTCAGATAAGATTACCTTGCTTATAGCATACCTCAGTAACCCATATAGTAACTCGGTAAACCTTTCTGTTTACTCTGTTCTTTGACTGTACTCTGAAAACCTTCTCGGTGACCTCTATGTCTCTGTAAGAGTCTTCATACACTTATGCACTCTCCTGTTTAATTCTTAACTCATGTTGTATAAATAGATCTCTTATGACAGTGATCCATTCATTGCTTCGATCTTACAAACATGTTTTATTGAATGAATAACCATGCAAAATATTTCATTGGTTAGATGACCTCGTAATCATACACAATCCTTAAGTGCAATTTCCAATGTGATAACTGTTCTATGTACCTCGATCTTGTAACACGTTTCCATATGTGTGTCCAGGTTCAATGAATCTGGTAACACATTTAACTCGGTGTGTCATCTTTGCTACTCGGTAATCATGAAATGATACTCGGTAGACAACTCAGTGCTTATTGGGCTCTGTGACTACTTTCTTCTATTACTGACTGCGCTGTGCATACTGACTGCATATTTTGGTAGAGTTAACCGAGTAGAGTATATAGAATAACTTTGAACATAAGACTAATAGCAATCTTAGTAAGTAGTAACAAACACATGATGTGATAAATGACTTGCAGTCAAGCTAAACCCTAAGGAAGTTGGCTGAGAATGAAAACCTTTGCTTGCTGACTTAGGTACACACCCAGTAGCTAATCAGAATACGATCGCTGAGTCTCACGCAATGGATTCTCAACGTCGTATTATCCGACTCCAAATGCTAATGGGGGCACGATATGGCAAATGTCTTGGGAGAGTTACTATCCCTCTTGCACAAAGATTATCACCCTTTCGGAGGTGAATCGAGTAGCTTCTATTTTAACCGACACTAGTAAGGGATCTTTTCAGCGCGTCGGGGTATAAACTCAATTAAGAGGTCTCCCAGCCTTGAAAACCAAGGTTTGATATACCTGAAGGTACGGAGGAGACCTATTCCCGAGCACTTTCATTGCTTTGATTTTCATCAAAAACACATTTATTTTATAGTGGGTTGGATTACTTGGCGTTAGCCGTTCCCACTTAGGTCATTCCCCTCTCACTGGCCTTAAGGGCTAAGAGTTAATAACTCCTTGGGAGGGCAAGCTTGCTAAAGAGATGCACTAATGAAAGCAAAAATATGAGTCTAGCTTTCTGATCACCTAAGAAAGGTGAGAGCATACTCGCCTATCATCACAAGCACATAAGACATGATAGTTCATTTCTTTAAGCCCAAATTGAAGTGTGCCTAAAAATCTTAAAGAATACACAAAGTTTTTTGTTGAATCCTTAGGCAACCTACAAAATAGATCCATTAGTAGTCATGATTGTGTTTTGAATTTGTCTTTGAAAAGCATCCTGCAGAAAAGAGTTAGGCTGCAAACATCTCATAGACATAACAAGATTAGCATTAGTGATCCAAACTATGAAATTTTCAAAAAAAACTTTGAAATTTTAGCCTAACGTCAAATAGGCATAACTTTATGCTCTTGACTCGAAATGATGAATCGTTTAACTCGTTGGAAAGGTCTCCAAGAGTTAGTACGACATTCTTTTCCAGTTAGTATGAAAGAACTTTAGATTTTGTACAGGAATAAAAGCAAACTCGTACGACACAAGATTTAATCAAGCAGAAATTCGTACGAGACAGAATTAGCTATAGTATGACAGTAAAAATCAACTCATACAACACAGGATCAGCCTAGTATGAGTAAAGAATTTCCAAGAAATAGACTCGTATGACACAGATTTAGATTTAGCACGAATAAAGAATTTGCATTATAAAAGCTCATACGAGTCAAGATTACACCTAGTACGAGTCAGGATGAAGTGTCGTCCGAAGGTAAAAGGAAGTTCGTACGAGCTGAAAAGGCAACTCGTATGAATTTCTGAAACAAAGCCGGACAGAGAAGATGTTTGCTGAGGATTAAGAGGCCGAAAATGATGATTTCTGCCCCATGGTGGGCGCCAAAATGTTGTGCTCTGTGAAGTGTACCTATACCTGCAACCATAATGCACTCAATAAATCATTATAAGCAATGGTTAGTAAATTGAATCAATGAAATGAAAAACCATAGCTAATCGACTTATTGCCTCCTAGTAAATGCGAGTATTAAAATGCTCTCAGATCGGATTATGCAAAATTCAATGACTTGACTACACTTAGATGGAGGATTTGAATGTTGAAAATGCATGATCTAACAAGAATAGCATGATTAAGCTATATGAATGCATTGATGATCTAGAAAATGAACTAAGATTAAGATGCAATTAAGCTAAAATTGAGCATGATAACATTGCTAAAGAATGAGAAACTAGAAGCTAGATGCATATAATAACAATGCTTAAGCTACGAATGAGATGGGATCCATATTGCTCAAAATGAGGTTTATTTATAGGATTTCCAAAGCTAGGGGTGAGTTGGCATGAATCAACGGTTGAGATTGATCTGAAGATATCAATAGTTAAATTGGAGGTTGGCAAAGGGAGTTGGATTAAAGGGAACACTTAGTGACAAGTGTCACAAAGGTTCAAGAAGGAGTTAGATGGAAGGGAACATTTAGTGACAAGTGTCACAAAGGTTCTAGAAGATGTTGGATGAAAGGGGACATGGTGGTAGGTAGAATGGGTTAGGTTTAGGAATGGTTAGGTTTAGGAGTGGTAGAAGTTAGGAGAATTTGAATTTAGAAATTCAAATAATAGGAAAAGGATAATTAATCTCAACAACTCATGAATTTGATTTGTTTTAATTAATTAGGATTTAAAAGAAATGATTTTTGATGGAGGGAATTAATTAATTCGAATTAATTAATCAAGGAGGTAAAATGAACCTATTTAATAAATCCTTAGATTTATTAAAAGTAGATGGATGAGAGATTTTAATCAAATTGCTTAGTGAATTTAATTAAATTGGGAGGGAGATTAATTGAGATAATTGCTTATTCAATTAATTATCTTCAGACCATTTTTAGGTGTATACATTATGCATTTGGATATATGTCACCTCATGTTTGGAAGGATGTGGCATTATAACAAGACAGTGACGCATAATAGCAAAAACAACACATATGAGTTGGAAAAAGATGGGAAGAAATATGCATTAATAGCCTTGAAGGGTGAGTGCATAGGACTTGAAAGCTTTTTGTTAAGTGAGTAGATAGATATACAACAATACAAAGCAAAGATAAATGAGGTAATGGTTAAGGTAACAAATTTTGAAAATACCATGTTTGAAAAACCAGTTGAAAAAGTAGTGGACAAAATTTCTTTTGAATTTGCTCAAACTAATGAAAGTACTAGTGACATTGATGTTGAAGTGGGTGACATTTGGGAAGAGGAAGTGACAACACAAGAAGTTGTAGAGGACTCAAGGATAGTCCAAGGAGAGAAGATAGTTATGGAGGGTAAGGAGATAGCATGGTTCTCAAGAGAAGAACCAAGAGTTGAAAATGTTGATGTCAAGGAGAACAAAAGAATGGATGAGCAATTCAAAACTAAAATTGAATAGTTGAGTAAGGTTGAGGTGATATCAAATATTTTGGGGAATAATGAAGGGAAAGTAATGTATGTCAAACAACATGAGGTTGATGAAGAAGTGAAGTATGAAAAGAAAGAGGATGATTTCTTCAATACGTTGGTTCCTTGTGCAAGTCAACTAGACACAATGGATGAAGGAGGCGATAAATATCCAATAAACCATGACTATAACTATATAATGCCAAGTTGGCCTTGGCACACAAAGCTTGTTGTTGGAATGGAAAGCATAAGCGCACCAGTTGACACAAATGTAGTTGAGATACAACAAAACAAACACAATGCACACATGCAAAGGAATTAGAAGATACGCAAGAAGTTTCATATTTGAGATGGAACTCAAATTTCTTTTTCGTGGGGAGTATGACACAAGGGCATCAAGAGCCTCATAAGCATGCATTATGTCATTTAAGACCATTTTGAACCATTTTGGAAACTTTTAAGTTCATTAGTCAAAAATTGTAAAAGTTGCTCAAAAAAATTGTCAAACAACTTTCCAAAAGTTGTCAAAAAGTTGTTTTTGTTAACAAATTGGTTGGTTGAATGGTTGGAGCGGTTGTGGAATGATGTCAAATATATAAATATGCCCTCCAACTCAAATTTCAAGGTTGGAGAAGGATGGAACGGAAAAAGACTTCTTTTGCACAAATTTACCTTGCATTTCTATGTGTAAAAGTCAGATTTTTCAATTGGTATGGTCTTGTAGGGACTGGTACGGGTCTGAAACTTATATGGATAGAAATATAATTTAATTTTACATGTTTTGCATTCTTACTAGTCCTAAAGGAAAGGTCGTTTGATTGATCTAATAAGCCAATCTTCTTAACAACCCTGTTAAGAAATTAGGGTTTCCAAAAAAAATTTTAAATCCATAACTTTTGTTTCCACCGTTGGATCTTGATGAAAACTTGAGGAAAAGTCTGTATCTAGGTTATCTTCAATCTCACCGAAGGGATTTTCTTATTTATTTGTTTTGCAAAAGATACATATGGTTGTTCTTACATTGTAGGTCGTTGTCCTAAAAATATAAAAATCAAATCAAGGAGGGTTTAATATTCCAATGTTACATGCTTTGGTTTGATTAGTGGGAATATATGTTGTAAATGTTATAAATACATGTTGTAAGGCTTTGATAGGCTTGTAGTTTGTATGGGAATGATTCACATAGGAAAAGTGTTGATGTCATGCGTAAGTGAAGACAAAGTTCAATCCTTGGCATTAAGGATTGATATGATAGTGTATGTTTGAATTGTTTAATTGTAAGAAGTGTATTGGCATGGTGTCAAATTCAAAGAATAATGTTTAATCAATCAAGGTTGAATGGATTGGGCAATGGTGACAATGTGTCTAGGAAAGAATACCTAGGATACAACTAGTTGTCTTGAAGAGCCCATTGTGAGTTTTGTGCACTTGGTTTAGAGTTTCATTCTCTGCATCATGTTCACACTAGATATTGCTTCCAAGATCCAACATTAGGCTAGTCGATTACAAGCTATCAACTTCACACCACACAAAACGTTTTATTTTCAAATTCTAACAATGGTTTTCTTGCAATTGTAATTCTTTGATGTCACTTCTAAGATCCAACGTTAGGCTAGTTGTTAACAAGCTATCAATTTAGTACCACTCAGGATTTTTCATTTTCAAATTCTAACAATAGTTTTCTTGCGATTATGTTGATCCCTAACACACTGCATAATTGTAAAATACACCTATATGTATATTACTCAAATACTTTCATTTCCAACATATTGAAAAATAGAAATGAAACTATAAAGTATATCTAATCTATCTCACGTTTATGCATAGATGTATCTTATCTCTCTATTTTATTGTACACACTAAAAAGGACTTAAATAAATATTTTAAAGATGGTACTTGATAAGAAAATTTCTTGGATGCACTGAAAGACATACAAGACAAAGCAACAAGGTAGACTTGAAAAAAAAAAAAAAATTAATTCAGAATAATCTCCTTAACCAATTCAAAGTAAAGCTCAATAAAAATATTAAGGATCATTTTCCAATCTTTAAAATTCAACAATTATAATATTTCCAATCCTCGCTAACTCAACATAAACTTAAATATAATAATCTTTTAAGATAATTTTAAAAGAATTGGATAATAATGGCAATTTCTTATCTTGTTCAGAATCATTTAATCCATGTCTTCCAGAGGTCGAAGTTTCCTCCCGAGTTTAGATTTGGTTGTTCTTCCCTTCCACAATTGAAAGGGAAGCTTTGGCTTCAAATGTTAAGAGTTTTTGGGTTAACGAAACAAACAAATTACAAACAGCATTAAAAGCCACATAGTAAACAGAGACAGGCTTATAGTGTTAATAAATTTGATCAGTAGAAGTTTTTATACCAGACTAGGGGAAAGGACCCAGTAGTTGAGCATGTACCAATTGTTGTGAGGGTTGTTGATACCTTTTGTTCCAAAAATTGAACAAATAAAACTTATTGTTTGAAACAAAAAATTATCAATTTTTGTTAGGAAATGTACCAACAGTTGTTAGGAAATGTACCAATAGTTGTTAAGAAATGTACTAATATTGTAAAAAGTAACCAATCAAGTGATGCCATGTTAGTTGCACAACTATTGGGGTCTCTTTTGCACACCTATTGGTCTCACTTTTTGGGGGGCTGTTTTGGACACCTTGGCAAAAAGCATGCTGATGTGGCATCATATTTGATGATGTGGCCCTGAAACCTTAGTTATAATCAGGGGACTTGCCAAGTAAGCTGCTGTAAAAAAATCGGAGTGATTTGAAATTTCCAAATAGGATTTTGAGAAGCGCGAAGTTAGGATGCGCAACTACCGGGTCCTTTCCCCTATAATGTGTGCCACCATTCCAGGTCACCTAATAAAATCCGATACTTAGTAAACAAAAACAATGGTCCGGTGAATATTGTATATGTGATATATGTGATATTATATTGAATAATATGAGCACAATTAGATCTTTCTAATTTCCATGGTTCTGTCACTAGCATATTTAGGCGCAACTCCATTCATTTCGTTTGTTCTCATGCATCCGTTAAATAGTTTTTTTAACAACAATTATATTTGCAAGCCCATTTGCATTATGTAAAGCAATTTTATTAGATATTACAAAAAAAAGGTTGCTTCGTATATTTATGTCTCAATTGCTGTGTCTATACCAACATGATTCCTCTACAATACAAATGTGATGTCATTTGTTCAAAAAAACAGATTTTTCCCTCCACAATCCATGCCAGCATTTTAAGGCCGAAACAAAATTTCCGTGGAAACATGATTTTTGAATAACAAAGTTGCTTCAATTATATACTGAACTGAGAATAGCCTTGCAGTTTTCTCACTGTATAAGCTATCTGTTAGAATTCAATCTCGGGCTTTCAAAGAATCAACTTAGTTGAACATAATCATTATGTTCTCGAATATGATTACTCCTTGGTCCTGAAAATTTCAGTGGATCTTGTAACAATTTAAAAGCCGTAATTTTCTTGACTATGTGATACACTTTTAACAAAAATTCAGTGTGTTTCCATATTTTACAAACTACGCGAGGATGTAATAATTCAATTTCCAGGTAAAGAATATGTCTCATTTTGCGCTCTGACCCTTGTATTGCCATGACAGCAAAGAAACCTAGAGAAACTGTTAGCTGCAGGTCAATTTTAAAATCTTTTCTTTTGTAAGTGTTACTCTTTTAGCAGCTTATGCAATAATGCAGAACACTTGTCCAGGTCCCTGGTTTACCTGCATGGCAAAGTTAAGATGCCCACGCGCTTCCTACATCGCCATCAATCTATATGCTCCCTTCAATTACTTGATGTCACAACACCTGACTATGTGAACACCATCAAATCGAGAGAGCTTAGCATTTGGCATTTATTTCAGCTAAGCTATTTCTGAAAATGGCATCAAATTATGTCAGAGATTTAACTCCTGAAGGAGATCATCTTTATTAGGCATTATACCACCACTAGGGCAAGATTTTAGAACTCTCTCTCCCAAACAGTCCCTCAATAGAATGGAGGGGTCCTTGGCACCACCATATTTTATAATATCATTTCTGAGAACTGAACCTGTTTCCAGAGAAAGGGGATCTTCAAGAAATACTTTCTGCCACAAACTCGCAGCAAAGCATTTTGCATACAGGTAGCTATAGTAACCTGCATGTTAACACTTAGATACAATGTGTCAGCGAGGATAGGAATCACTTTCTGCTAACAAATAGAAAAAATAAGTATATTTAAAAAATTTACGATCATGATATAAATGGCATAGTTAAACAAAAGTGACAACAGATAATAATATGAAAATAAGAGAACCCAAAGAACTAAGATTTAGGGAGCTCCTTTATCTGCCTGTCAGGCAAGTGGTAAATGTCGTACGTGCTGTATAGATTCAACAAAACAAGAACACTCGGGGTGGGAAATTTTACAGGAGATAATATATCTCGAATGCAACAAAGACCGTGATAGCAAGGTATCATTGAACCAAATGGCAGAACCCAATGCGAGCTTGAATAGGAGAAAAAGCTATCATAAATGCAATTAATTTCTGAAAAACATGTCTCAAAAAACATTCGGGACTACAGCTTTCATGCAACATAATTTGATGAGAAATTTTGGACTCCTTCAAAATCTGACCACCAAGTTCAGATTGGATTTTTGCCTAGCGACAAAGAGACTAAATCACCTACCAGCACCATAATTAACAAGATGGTTGAATCGTGTGTGCCAATGTGTCCCTTCAACATGTTTCCAACTAGTGTACTTCTCCTTCAAATCTGCAACTATGGACATTGTGTCTCTTCCATGTAAAGGTTGCTCGCCAAAAAGAGTTTGATCAATCATCGAAAAGAAAATCTGCAGACAAGCGAATCATTAGGGAGATATTGGAAATGACAAAGGTGCTATACATCAGTGCGAGATCGAAACAGAAACCACCTGCAAAACAGCATTTATGTAAGATGATAAAGTCTCCAAAACTAAAACATTGAGCAGTGCTGCATATCTTATTCTGAACACTTTCAAACTAAGAACAAAAATTTGCCTAAAATAACTAGAAGGCAAAATGACTGATGTGTTATACTTTGTCATGCTGTGTAGAAAAACAAAGTAAAGTAATGCCAAAATGTGATATAACTCAAAATAATTTCAAGCAGAGATTTTTATTTTTATTTTTACTAAAACAAAATAATATCATATTATTTTGAAGGTGATAAGAATTAGAAAGTTACAGAATTGGATGTCTTGTGTCAATAAACAATGTCAATACATCAATACATAAAATCAACCATAGTAAATAAAATGGCTCTAGATTGCATATTTTCCATAACAATAAAATTTTAACACAGAAATGTTACCAGAAAGTTTCTAGATACTCCTCGAAACAACTTATAACCGAGATGGCCATCTGGACCAGAAATATAAAGCTTCATATGCTGTGACAAATATATAGCTCTTTTAAGAGTCATTGGTTCAGGGATTTAAGAAGCTACTCCATAAACTCCTCTCTTTTGCATGTTGACGTGCATGATCCTGGATAAATGAAGAGAGAAATTTCTTGATAATGCGAACTGTGGGCCTGCTGTTTTTAGCATGGAAGGACTGAAATGAGGTAATTGTCTTAATGGTCTTTTCTGTCAAATTTATAGATCTTTTCATTAAATTTTCATTTAGCACACATGGTTTCCTATCGTAAATTACTGTACCTTTGAGTCCCACTAAAACTATCTGCATCATTTGTGAAAATGAATATAGCTTCTTCATTTATTTATTTCTTTTTATCGACCATCATCCTTCAAGCTTCTGAATTCATTTGTTAATTGCCTATGTAGTCTCTCTGACAACACCCCCCAGCTCATATCAAACCATGTCAAGCTTGGAGCCACGTGATCTCCTAGAGAGTGATAGATTTTGTTCTTATACTCTGAAACATGTTTGGGCACCATGTAGATGTTACATCTAGAGTCATGACTACACATAGACTATAGGAATGGGTTAACTATGCTTTTTGTAGTGCCCCTCCCTGATTCATCTTGTGTTTTTGTACATCAAAAGATCATACTGTTGATGGGATTTTGATGACATTATGATTATGCCAACCCTACTCTATGATTGTGATGTTTGAAATTGTCTTCTAGTGTCTTCATGATTAGAGACGATGTCATACCACTCATTGCCAGCACGATATGACGGTACAATTCTCTATCAATTCCCTAATCATTTATGATGTATATGTGTTGTATTGTGTTTAATGGTGGATACAGGATTGCAAGTACCAGACATCGACTCCACCTGGTCTCACAAGTTTGAGCATATGTTTATCCCAATGACAAGTTGTTTGAGATGGCATGTGTTTCCCTCTTACACTCTGGGCTTAAGTTGTCACCTTGTCAGTTGAGTTATGTTTAGAGTTGTCTTGTGGCGCATTGTGGTTGTTAGGATCCTTGTCGCGTGGTCTTGTGAGTATGATTATTTAATTAAATTAATAATTGATTTTATTGTATAGTTTATTAAGTGGTTAGATTTAGGTATTCATATTATTTGATGATTTATTATTTATTTTTATTTATTAATTGGTATTATTTATTTAATTTAAATGGTTTTGATGATTTATTATTTAATCGATTCTTTATTATCTATTTTGTAATGTCCCCTTCGCAATGATGAGAAGTTTAGTTGGCCATTAGCCTATCTCGAAGACCCGTAGGCTAACTAGAAGAAAAAATTAGGGTTTCCAACTTTTGTGGAGGTTTGCAAGAGCTGTTTCAAGATTGACAAGTTCGAATTCTACAATTTAGATTCCGGATTCCTTCTGGGTTTTACGAGAGCTTCGTAGGGTGTGACATGCATTCAGTTCAGATAAGTTTTACGAACTTACTATTTTTAGTAAGTTGGAGGCAGTTGTCAAGATTTCAGGGTTTTCTGGGTTTTTTGAGTTCACCCACAAGGTTTGAAGAGCAATCTTTTTGGTGATGTTTTTCAGGACTTACTATATTTAGTAAGTACAATATTTGGCAGTACCGTTTTAAGCAGTTCAGTTCAGAGCTCCAACTCAGTTTAGTTTGGTGATTTCCAGCACTTCAATCTCCGACTCAATTTGGCAATAATTAGTATTTGAGAAGGTATTTTTAATGTACAGCCTGAGTTGGCCTAGTGGTGGAGAACTTGTGCTCTTGAAAAAGAAGTCACAAGGTCAAATCCCACAAGAGGGTAAGGTATGTACGCCTCGTTTGTAGTGCCGTTAGGTACCTCCCGTAAGGAGTACGAGGTAGTCCCATACTGCTCTAACCCATCTGTAAACCCATACATAGATGGTTGACATCATGGACTATAAAAGCCCCTTTCCTTTTCCTTTCCTATATTAATACCTTAGGCATAAGGTTTTAATATTTGATTATTTTTGGACGACTTAGGAAAGGAGGAAATAATAATTTTATCCCAAGTCTACTTGGGCGAATTATTTCACCCTCTTGTTGGATGCCAAGGTACAAATGCATTATTATTATACACCTTAAGTTATCTCCAAAAGTTCGACTTAAGGAGGGGGTCACGTTTTCACGCCATATGCTAAGGGGAAAATATGAAATGCAATGCCAAGTCTAGAAGGTGTCATGAAATGAAATGAAAGTGAAATGAGGGGAATTTGGGCGCCATTTGGATTTGAATTTGAGCCTTTAGAATCTATAAATATGAGTGTTGGCCTCTTATTTGGGATCTTTGAGCAAATATTATAATGAAGTGTTGTCAAAATGCAGAGTGAAGCTCTGAGGAATGCTTACCTCCTAGCCATTGCTTAATTTCTTGCTTGCAATATAGCAACTAGTCGAGCGAGAGCCTGCCCTTCATCTCAAAGGAGTGGATTGACGACAATGTTGCAGATTTTTGTATTGTTTTCTGATCTTTGGAAGTGTTTTAGAGTGTCCAAGTTGTTGTTCGTGTGGTGTGTTGAAGAAGGTTTTTGTTCGTAAGTCTCAGTGTGTTATTCTTCTTGCTTTAGGTATTTCTTCTATCTCTCTATTTGGTTTAGGCGATACATTTTGAAAGTTTATAGAGCTTCATTTGGTGTCTTGGATTTTATTTTTGCAAATCGCCCCCTTAGCTGGCCGTACCATGTGGCTGAGTGCTTTGGGTTGCGTGCGTTATGTATGTGGGTCAATTTGCAGTGGTTGGTTGTTCTAGGCTTGATCGCCTATCTCCTAGGAGTCATATACTTTCAATCTCATGTCATTTGGTTAAGATTTGAGGGAGTTGTGAGTGTTTTAGTGGGATTTGGTGTTGCTGGTCTGTGTGTTTTCAACGTGCTGGGAGTTTATCAGATTTAGAGTTTTCGAGTTTGGAATGATTTTCTTGTGTGGAGAGTCCCTTCTACCTTGTGGAGCAGATTGAGCAATATGTGCAGCTATATTCAGTGATTTACCCTTGTTGTAGACATGATAATTATTGTAATGCTGAATAGTAGTACTATCAACAAGTTATATTTGGAATTGCTCTTCATTGCCCACTGAACAAGTAGAAGAGGTTGTCTTGCCACCTATATCTTATTTTGTATTGCTTTCCTCCCGCTGCATAAGTGGTAGAGTTGATTGTTAATTTCATTCCCAGTCCTCCTGCTGGATAAGCGGTTGAGTGATTGTTATTTCAGTTTTTTTGGCTTGTCCTTGGCTGGTTTACTACCAGGTGATATCTTCAATATTCCCAATTATTTGAAGCTAACAATCCCCTGAACACCGTATGCTCTCACCTTCCCATATTGGGCACTTGGTGATCAAAATGTGGAAGGGTTACAATTTCAGCATTATTGTATCTTGATTTCCTAACCTTAACGGGTTCTTGTTGTAATTGCAACTGGAAATAAATTGAAAAAAATTGTGGGGCCATTACATATTTATTGTTTAATTATGATTTATTATTTATTTGATTTGATTTAATTATTGTTAATTAATTAATTAATTAATTATTCTGGAATTAATTATGCCGAGAGGCATCTACAATGACAACAAAATGTCCGTAAAAAAAATCCATTTTTGAAACAATTTGACATGCAAATGACAGGTAAATGCATGAAATATGCCACGTTTCAATTTTTGTGGAGGTGTTATTTTATTTTCCAAATAAAATAGAACCCTCGCCACTTGTCTCCAACTAGATTCGTAACTTTTTACACGCAGCAGTTTAATGGATTTGTATTCTTAGTGTTTAGTATTTTAGAAGAACATTTATTTTACAATGACCCTCTTCTATTATAAGATATCTCTCGGCATATTTTACATATATTTTTTTAATATAAGTATACTAGTTTATATAGTTTTATTTGATTTATTATCTATCCCTTAGATATTATATTTATTACCTATCCTAGTATCCTATTGCGTTTTGATTTATTATTAATTTTCTAATGTTTATAATATTATTGTTATTAAATATATATTAACCTCTGTTATTATATGGTTATTGGATATATTATATTATTTACCTACCATTTTACCCTATTAGCTGAGTTGTGCGAGGTAAGTAAATAATAATATTAAATATTATTTACCTCGAAATCAAGCATGGTAGGTATATTATATAGTTTTATAGAATATTTTGATTGGTGGATGATTTTCTATAGTTTTGAATTAATTGTTTATTTATTGAGCTTTTTGTGAATGCTACCAGGTTAGCTTCTGGGTGGTTTTTGCTGGCATTTTGGAGTTTGATTTTGTTGGAGCTTGGATTTGAAGATTGATTGCTTGGTTTGCTAGATTGGATTAGCTCTACCACGGAATTTCTCGCCATTATTTTGTTTTCCGAGTTGGAGCTTTAACTTTATTCTATATTTTGGTTTCCAGAAAAGCTCTGTATTCATTGTGCCTTCTCAAAGATTGTTTTCTGGGGTTGTTGGGGATTGGACATTGATATCATGTTTTTATTTGATTTGGGAAAAGTTTCAGGATTTCTATTTATCCATATGCTCTTATGAAATGGAAGAATGTGTCTGTGTGATGATGGTGAAGCAAGTAGTTGACTTTGTTGTGCATATTGTTCTTGTTGTCTTCCTTCATGCTGGACTCATAGTGTCCTTGTTGCCATTCATTATGATGTGAGAGTCCTTTTACCCCAGTGAATCCATTGGTGAAGTTATGTGCAATCTGGGTGTGTTCGGTGTAAGTCTGTGCAGGAGGTGCATAGTTTTGATGCCGAATCTCATTTGTATGATCTTGTGAATCCAATTTCATGTTGTCTTAGTCCTATTTTGTCCTCCCGCATCTTTTGGGAGAGTTATTTATCAATTTTGCAGGCCAATGTGCGAACTAAGCAATTTTCGTCACTTGTATCGTCCGTTTTCCTTGTTTTTTGCTCTTTGAACCCAAAACGCTAAAGAATGGCACCAAAATGCCAAAAGAAGACCCCAAAATGCTAAAAGATGTCATGAGAAAGCTAAATTGTCTCCCAGATACGTTAAACTGGGTTTTTTGCTGCATTGTTCTGCCCTAAGTTGCCAGATTTGTCAGTTAGGTCTTGTTAAGTCACTTTTATGTTACATCCCACTTGTGCCCTAGTTGTTTATATGTTGTGATTACGCCATGTTATGTGTGCCCTAGTTGATCGATGATATACTTTCAAGATGTTTAAGCGTGCCCTAGATGTTTCATGTTTTTAACTAATTAAGCATCCCCTAGATGTTCATGTTTAAATTGAATGAATGTGCCCTAGATATATATGCATAATTGAATGATGCTAATTATGCTTAGAATAATGAATGGATGACTCATAATTATTAAATTGATGACTTGATAGTTAACATTATAATATGATGTTTCACTTTTGTTAATGATATTTGAAATGTCAGAATAGAACAAGATTTTGTTCTAACTGGTTGAAATGGCCAAGTGTGTGTAGGAGATCGTCGTCCTCTGCGAAGGGAGGGGAAGTATCACCAGGTTGGGAGGTAAGGGGAGGAAAGAACTTATGCTATCTAAAACCTTAACCTTAAACCAAGTAGTCTCATGTTGACCTTGGTAATTTACGTCAGTTGACGTGTCAGGTAAACCTAACTGGTCTGTATAGAGGTTTTAGGGTTTCACAACCCTAAGTTGTTGGTGGTTTCCTAGTTAATCTGTTATTATTATTATTAATTAATTTATAATTAAATTAAATTTTACATTGTTTCATGCTTTATTGCATATATATATATATATATATATATATATATATGCAGATACATGTATATGAGAGTATGTATACACGATCGTATACATGCTCCCATAGAAATGCATACATGAGGTGTATAGATTCATATATATAATGATATGAATATTTTATACTTAAACTCTTGCTACGGTAAAGTTCATTTTAAAAATACCTAAGCCAACTCTATTTGGCAATTTCAATAAAGTTAAGTGTGTAGAGGGGTGGAGAGGCAGGTGCCTTGTTATTTATTTAATTTTAAAAAATCATCCTTCTAGCCACTAAGTGTATCAAGGGGCACAAAATAAAGGAATCGGATTTATACATCAAATCCTATCCTTAAAACAATTTGTATTAATAAAAAGCTAAATACAATGTCTTTGAAAGGCATTGTCGAGCATAATAGGGAATAATATGTTCAAATAAACATTCTCGCCATGTATTCTCTCTTTTTTTCCCTCATTAAGCGATTCCTTTAAAAAGCTTGAATTGGAGGAGACCCTAGGCGTGATCTTGTGCTTCTTCCGAAAGAAAAAGATTCTAGAGGGCTAGGAAAACGTTTTTGGCATGATCTCTACCATTCTCGTAAAGGAATCACGCATGCTTTGGGCATGATTTTTTAGGGCAAAGCAAAGGAAAACCTAACGGGAATGCATATAGGCAAGTTTTTGGAGGAGGAGAGAGACATTACTCTTCTTCTCTTGGACGTTGGAAGAAATATTTTGGCTCTGTAACTTAAGAACGTGAGTTCTCTTCAACAAGTAGTCTCGAGAGAGTTCATAGAGAGAGGTGTTGTGTATCAGTTGCTAAGCCCTCATTGTTTAGGTTATGTGAAATTTGCAAAACCAAGTAGCATGTTATTTCTTTCATTCCTTCCTTTAAGTTCGAATTCTTGGTTGAATTTAATGGGAGGGAAGAAAGTGCAAAAATATCTTCTGTTATATATGATTTGATTGTGTTTGGCATTCTTAAAAAGGAATAATGAAAATTCTATAAATCTTCTATTCTATTTTGATTTTCTAAGATTTGCACAACCTGGAGCAAGTATAATGCAGTTGCTCTTATATGTTGAATAGGGTTGAATATTCTGTAGTTATAAGGAAATATACGTACTATTTTGTAATGTCCCCTTCTCCCTAGTACTCAGACATCCGTGGAGTTTGGCCTATTATTTGACCCTCGTAGGCCAAGAAGTTGATGAGAGGGTTGTTTTGGCAGTTACTTGTGGCTTCACATATTTTACATGATTTTTTGGTGAGATAATGTGTTCTCACGTATGATGTCACGTATGTTGCTAATTGCACTTTATATTATAAAAATATTTTAATATTTTCTAAAGTGCAATTAAATATTATTTAAAGGGAGCAGTTAAATATTATTTTATTAAAAAGGGAATCTTCTAGAAGGGAGGCCGATTCATGTGTGAAAAAGAATAAATAGGGGATGAGCCTCATGGTTTGACATCGATTACTTGACATCTCTATTGTGTGACTATGCTTGTGGAGCCGAAGGTTTCTGCAGTTGATCTACTTGTCTTTGGGAATGGAAACTCCCATTGATAACATAACTGAGGTGGTGAAGGACCCACTGAAGGGTTGCAGGTTGGAAAGGATAAATCAGTCCTTTCTTTGGTTATTTGGTGGCCAAGGGCCAAATTGTGCTAGGGTACGATCTGGAGGTTATTGGAGACATTTTTGGAAGCTAAAGTCTTCATCGATTTTGCTTATTTGAGTTGGTTGCATCTTCCAATTTCTAAGTTATAAACTCAAACCATTTTCAGACTTTCCATTAGCTAAGGAGACACCACGATTTTGGTTATTAAGGCCTATTGATGCATCGATTCCTCATACTAGCTGGAGCGCTCACCTTTTGAGGGGAAATCGATGGTTTTTGAGACTTGAAAGCTGGTTGGGAGGCAGCCAATTATTTACTATGGTCTGAAGTATTGCAGAACATGGGCGATTTGGAAATAGCCATGATTTTGTCTTAAGAAGGACTCTTTCTTCAGATATTGCTTGCTTCTTCATCTTCGGCAGTGAGCGAACTATTTACCAGGTTCATACTTTGATTGTGTCATAGTTTATATTGTCTATGTAGTTTGTTGGTGTGGCTGACAAAGGTGATCATTCATAATTTTGAGTATAGAGTGGAAGTATATATATTTGCAAGCTTAGAGCTTGAAGATTGTAATAAGGATTGCATTAAATAAGAAATTAGTTTATATGCATTATTAGTTGGTAAATCTATTCTTAGATTCATTGCATTGCATTCATATGTTCAAACAAGCAAAAACAAAAGAAAACTACATCAGAATCAATAACACACAGAGTTATGCAAAAGGTGTCCAGTGTCAATAACACGCAAGATTATTCAGTCTGAAAATTAGAATAGCAGATTGAAGGTTGGTAGACAACTGTTCGACTATATTCCTTCTACATTTCAGTCATATAACAAGGGATATTACATATTTCTACTAAATATCTGCTATTAGACTCTTTCTTAGCAGCAGAATCTCAGTTTCATTGTATATATATATATATTAACATATGCCGTATGTGTATACGAGTATGGGTATGCAGAATTGCTTATTTAAATGTCTTCTTAAGCCTTGTTGAAGGGTTTAAACCAGTTTGGGAACTATGTGCAACTGTATAAACGTAATTGCAAACAAATATATGAGTACATATATGGGTAATTTTATAGATATATAAAGGTGTATGTATATATAGAGAGAGAGAGATAAGGAGATAAGTATATATAAGGAGATAAATAATCTGGGTATGAACTATAATCTGAAAATCATAAAGATTATAACCAGTAAGGAGGTGCCAAAATATACCATTCAGTTTGGTGGATTCGCATACCCTAGACTTATAGTACAAAGAATTTATCTTCTCAATTTTGAGCTGACTCAAAATTAACCACATCTGGAAATATAACAGCAGAGATGAACTTTAATGCATCATGCGTATTTACATCAACACACCTATATTATATAGGTGTCAGATATGGCTTGGAAGAAAGGTGAGTGTAACTGTTAAGTTATACAGAAATGAACCATTCTGTTTGGAGGGTTTGCATACCCTAGAGTTGTAATAAGAAGATTTCTTACCTCTTTATTGAGCTATTTCAGAATTGCGTAAGTATGAAAAACCATAACAGCAGTAAGGATGACCTATCTATTTGAGATTTATCCTCTCTAGATTATGTTAACACTAAAACCTTAGCCTAAGAAAGTAGTGGGTAGAGGAGCACACTTGTACCATGATGCAGATAGCATCTCCATTAAAGAGAATACCCTCAAAATTGCCATAACAACAGAGACATGTTAGGTGTGGGGTACATTCCAATCTCAAGGGTTGAACAGACAGCTGACAGCTCTTATGCCCCTTACTTTCCCAATCCAGAGAATTAGTTGTATTATCGCAAACCTTTGCAATCATGAATGACAAAAAATAAAACAGTAACTTCTTAGGAGAATTAGTGCTGATAACAAAAAGAATGTTAAACAATTGTATGGTCATTAGTTCCTAAGTGAGTTCAGTTATGGCTCTTATTGGTTAAACCTACTTGACCCTAGACCTATGCCGAGAAGGGTGGTGATCATTGACAGCATGTTTAATCGTGCCTGCAGTGTTTAAACCTTGGCCAAGGTGGTGTTGCATAATGCAAGCTACCGTCAAATCATTAGAACCAGATACACCTCTAGTCAGGAGTGTCATACTAGTTGGGAGTTACCAATAGTGTATGACCGACTAGTTCGTGTAGGTCCTAAACACCAAGTCTCAGATGGCATGAGTTCCACTTCCCGTTACCTCCCTGTGAAGGGTCAGGCCAATCCAGTCAGATATGGCACGGGGGACTAGTAAGTTCGTGGTTGGGCGGAAAAGCGCCCTGATGATACTTTCCCTCCTCATTGGTTTGTTGATAAAGTTTCAAAAGTTGAGAATATACTGTACTCTCTAAACCCTCTCTTTCATTTAAATGTAATTTTTAGTTACTTTCATATCTACTATTCATGTTTATGGTATGGATCATTGCAATGCAAATTTCAGTTAAGAGGTAGTTTAATTTCAGATATTTGTTCATCTCAAAGAAAAAAATGTCTCTTCCTTTATGTTTTAAAGTTGCAAAGTTGATGTTAAAATGTTTATTTCATTTCAGCATGTTACATTTTCCGGATTTTGAGCTTTAACCATAGGCCTTTTGTGATTGCTTTGGATTCTCAAAGAGGTCATTTGATGTTGTATCACTCATATTATTGCTGATTTGTGCTCCGGTAAGATGGTTAGTGCCTTACCGTTGAGAGTTTTGCTTATATGAGAATTAGCTCCAGCAAGAGGAAGAATGCCTTGCTGTTCAGGAATGTTTTGTATAAGAGCTCTAGTGGGATGATTATGCCTCACTGTTGCGGATTGGAATTTCTTATGGATTATCTTTTGATCTCATGTAATTGCCTTGGTTCATTGTTGTATTGGTTTGGTGGAGGCTCTTGCTTTGCATATGGGTGTATGCTTCATATTATGTTTCAGATCGTATTAGTAATGTTGTGATTGTATTCATGTCTTTGGAGAGCCTTCATGATGTGGATGTGATGTTATTTTGGTTATGTTTTCACCCTAAGGTCTTGGTCCATGGTTAGGGGGGGAGTGGGTTCTTGCATGTGTAGAACTACGGTCGTGAGCAGTGGATCTCTAGGAGGGGATCTAGACCTGATGAAACCACATGAAAAGTTTTTCTTTGTAATGGCAAGTGATAACCTTAATAATTGATTAGTGGGTTTGTGTAATTAAGAATCATTTTAATAAGATAAAAAAAGCGAGATTTGTGACCTCAACTCATGTCCTTGGGGTAATTATGTTGATCCGAGAATGGTTGAGAAGACCTTGGTGATCTAGGTAGGCCGAACTCCCTTGATTGCTCATAGGTTGAGATGGCTCTGCATGGGTATCACGAATGCAAGGACAGGTTCCCATGATGACTACATGCGATGACACTCTTTCCCTACATGTGTCCATGATCCTTAGGCTTTGATTGATTTGTACGCCTCTGGGTGTTTATTGATTTGTGATTAGCCTTGTCATGTGATTTGATTCATTGTTTATGATTGTTATCTCGTGGAGGCCATGTTGAGTTACTTGGTTGTTAGGTGTCAGCCTAAGTCTTGAGTGTGAGTTGAGACCTTAAACAAGTCTGAAAATCAAGGTTTTAGGAGGGTTTTAGACCCCATTTTGATCAAAATTTATATTGTTTTCAGAATTTATGTTGCAAATTGTTAAAATTTCTGATTTTCAACCTTTGAAATTGACAAAATCATTAAAAATCAGAACTTAAGAATTCTTAAAACAAATCATTCGAATTATTTTTCCATGATATTAATTTCGAGCTTCGTACAGGTACCATGTCGAAGGTGGGGATAGTGGCAAGAAAGGAACAGTTGAAGATTGTACAAGAGGGCTTCTATTTGGAGTCATTGCTATCATCTCGATGGAAGAGGATCCCAGATACGAACATGAAATTCCTGGACATGAGGAAGATGCGACAAAGAATGTTTGGAGTGAAAAACCATCTTCCTTCCATCCTTTCGGCCAATATCGTGAAGAGTGTAATTTACCAAGCAGCTGGCTTTCCACCACCCGTACAATGCAGCGAACTTATTGTCGAATGTGCGAAGCACTATGATCCAAGAACCAGAATGATCAAGTCACCCAAGGGGACAGTGCTAGCATACTCAACCGAGGATGCAATTGCGGAAGTGTTTGGAATCCCCAGGAGTGCAGATATACAAGAGAGAACTAAGGATGAATACCAAGCTAATTTTTGAAGAAGGCGAATGCATGTTCTAAGCTACCCAAGAGGCTTCTATTATCGAACTTCAAGGATGAATACAATGATTTAATATTCTTACTCAATAGAGTAATGGGAACACCTCAAGGGGTGTTGATTGAGAACTGGATGTTTTATTTTATTGAAGATATGTCAAGAGGAGTATTGATCAATTGGGCCAAAATAATAAACAATAACCTCGACTTCCAGTTGAGAAGTTTAGAGAAAACAAAGACATCCAGCATGACCTCCTACCTTGTGTACTTCCTTGCCAAATTTGTTGTGTACCTTAAAGGATTGATATGCAAGGGAGAAGTTGGAAATGGGCCAAGACAATACAAAGTTTATGAGTGTTATCCACAACTCCATCTGCACAAGATTGAACACTATAGAAGGGTGAACGATGCTTTCACCATGTACATCACGAGGCTGTTGTAAGGCAGGATCCACAAACGATTGTCCAAGGAGGCAGCAAGGCTTATTGAGAGATATGGATCGTGGTATATACAACTTCCTACCTTCAGATAGCTACGGATTAAGGGATTTAGATCCAAACCATACAAGCTTCCTAGGTAACTGTTGTGACCATTTCACACATCGCCCCATTAAAATGGGGACCCCCTCTTTTTGCTCGTGTTGCCTGTTCTTTTTCTCTGCCTTTTTAGGGTTTTGGTAGTTCGTCAGTTGTCTGGATTTAGGGTCAAGCCTTAGGGTTCCTTTTTGATCGTTTTCAGGCTAGAGTCCAGTCAGTCTTGAGAGCTTTTTTTGAGCTTCCTCTCGCAAGATGCAATTTTGAATGAAATGAATTCGCCAAAATGGTCTATTTTCAATTAGAATTTTTAGTGCAGAGTCTTAATTTGTCTAAGTGTTGATGGTGAAAATGTGAATTTTATCCAATTGAGTAATTTTGACCAAATTTTGAGTTTTTTGATTTTTGATCCTGGGCATGGGGAATGATTTGTTTTTGCCTTGTGAAGTGATTAAACTTGTAAAATCATGATATTTTGGCTTGTAGGAGCAAAATCGCTCCTGTCCCTCAGTGAAGGACCAGAGCTCGTTTTCAAAAATCTTACTGTCCCTGCAGGGTCAAGATGAATTTCGAATTGGAAATGATAAAGAAAGGCGTGATCTTTCCGTTGAATATAAATTGAAGAATTTCACGAACACGGAAACGCCCCAGGAGTCAAAATCGCTCCTGTCCCTCAGTGAAGGACCGGAGCTCAAAGTCAGACATTACTTTGTCCTTGCAGGATTTTAACAACTTGACGATTTGAAGAAGTCCAAAGAGATGCATTTTATCAATTGAATATAATTTGAGGGCACAAACATGAAGAAAAGTGGACCAAACATGCAAAATCGCTCCTGTCCCTCAGTCAGGGACCAGGGCGAAATCCATTGTAGCTCCTGTCCCTCTCCCAGGGACCAGAGCGAAATTCTTCATAAGGCATGTTTTAGGCAAAGATCAAGCAAGTTTTAAGTTTGAAGGCAAGAAAGGAGGTGAATTGAACCCGTTGAAGACAAATTGAAGATTATAAAACATCAACAAGGGACCCAAATGCCCAAGTTCGCTCCTGTCCCTCAGTCAGGGACCAGAGCGATTTTTACCTTAGACAAATTTCTTGCCAAGTTACAATGAATTCCAAGGCATGGATAAGTGAAATGGAGCGCTACAAGACCATTGAAGATAATTTTTGAAGTTGGCAAAGTGAGTTGAAGCCTACAAGAGCAAGATCGCTCCTGTCCCTCAGTCAGGGACCAAGGCGATATCATGGTTATATTGCCTTTTATTCAAATTCAAACCACTCCAAGTCAAGGTGAAGGGTGGCAAAGGCGTTTTGAGGCATCTCGATGAAGAATGAAGTATCCAAGGTCGCCAATGTTAAAGATATTACACCAAGACACCCAGTTCGCTCCTGTCCCTCAGGCAGGGACCAGAGCGAAAGTGTTCAAATGAGGCTAAATTCGGGTTGCTATTCGCATTTTGAATGTTTGAAAGGGAGTAAAGGATATTGTTTTGCGCTTTGAAGATAGTTGCAAGTTAAGATGATAAAGATTTTGCACTAAATACCTAAGTTCGCTCCTGTCCCTCAGGCAGGGACCAGAGCGAAATTTTCATAAAGGCCTAGATTTTGAAAGTTTAACAAGTATTAAGCGGCCAAGAAGGATCAAAAGGACTACATTTTACCCAATGAGGGCAATGGCGAGTTGAAGAAGGCAAGCATGAGCTCAAAACTTTGAAGTTCGCTCCTGTCCCCCTCCAAGGGACCAGAGCGATATTTATCATATTGGCCAAATCTTTCCAAAATCACGTTAAGTCAAGGTTATGTGAGATGATAAAAGGTCCAAGGTGTCTTAAGAAGATGATATACAAAGGTTTCAAACGTCAAATGACTATCAATTGAGCCAAGGAAGCTATATTGCTCCTGTCCTTCAGGCAAGGACCAGAGCGATTTTCACAGAATCCTTCATGTTCCTTCAAAATCATGACAATGCAAAGGTACAAAGGATCGAGGACGTTATTTGGAAGGTGATGATTGAAGAACAAAGGTTGAAAGATGGCGAGTTTTGACTAGAACATGAGGATCGCTCCTGTCCCTCACCAAGGGACCAGGGCGATAATCCTCCAAACATTGAATATGCCGTATAAAAGTCAAGTGAAACAAGCTTTGAATGGAGAAACAATGTCATTGCTTGCAATATAAAGAGGATTGGTGATTAAAGAAGTGAGATCAAGGAGAGAAACACCAGGATCGCTCCTGTCCCTCACCAAGGGACCAGGGCGATATTTGCTAAAATACTTGTTATCCTTCGAAGATCATGTCAAAACAAAGTTGCAAAGGGTTTAAAACGTCGTTTGGAAGGCAATGAACGAGGAGTTAAAATCAAGAACGAAGAATTTCAAGTAAAAACATAGGGATCGCTCCTGTCCCTCTCTAAGGGACCAGAGCGATATCACCTCAAGAGGCACTCATTCGCACAAGCAAGTTGGTCAAAGTTCGAAATCTCTAGCGAAAATGCCAATTCCAACGTGGAGATGATGGTTTTAAACGTCAAAAATGCAAGAATCAAGACCAAGTTGATGGATCGCTCCTGTCCCTCAGTCAGGGACCAGGGCGATGAGGTTTGTATTTTTCATCTTCAAATTTTGGCGCCCAAAGCAAACATTTTTTGAATTTATTTAAATGCTAAAAATCGATAAAGTTTGCAAATTCATTAGCATTTAAAATTTGCGCGAAATATTTAATTAATTATTATTTTGCCTTGTAAAAAAAAATCGAATTTATTAATTAAAAAACGATGGCATTTAATAATTAATTATTAATTAATTAAAAAATTGAATGGAGCGCTTGGTTTATGAAAGTCGGCCTTTATTATTTATTAAAAAATCGTTTTAATTACCTTATTTTTACCTAGTCGGCCTCAAGGTAATTGTGGTATGAGCGCTTATAAAAGGAGGTGAAGATTTTCATTTTCACATTATCATTTTATCAACCACACTCAAGTGCGATTTGGAGTATCCAAAGGTGGTGCGAAATTATCATTCAAGAGGAGGTGCGAATTGTATTCAAGGTGGTGCGAATTTCATTTCAAGCAAGGAGGTGCGAAGTATTATCCAAGGAAGTGCGAACTTGAAGTTTGAATTAAGGCGAAGACCACATCAAAGACTCCAAGGGTGGCGAAGTTGATAAGAAGGACATTTGTTTGAAGATCACGTTGAAGGCTTCTAACGTTAATTTTGCCTAGGCGAATTCCTTTATTTTGCATTCTAGAGTTAGCTCTCTAGTGAGGTATGGCGATATGGCTTTACTATTTTAAATTTTGAACGTTGATCGTCATTAGCTCAAGTTTTGAATTTTGAAATTTTGAATTTCAATAGCTCAATCGTTATTTAGGAAATGATAACTCAAAGACTTATCATGAAGTTTCCTAAAATTTAATCTAATCTATGTTCTATATTGCAAAATCTAGTTACTAATTTTGAAATGTTGTGTAGGCATCAAATGGAGATCTTCTCAAGGAAAATCAAGCCAGATCAAGGACGGTCTCATCAAGGAAGATCAAGCAAGGACAAGGACGACCTTCTTCGATCTAGCATCATCAAGATAAGGGCGACCTTCTCCAATTCAGTATTCCAAGCGAGGTACATCAATCATCCTGCACATCAAGGACGAAAGAAGTTGGAACAAGGATTCGTTGAAGAAGCAGATGGTACCAGATGAATTAATTAAAGCTAGCTTCTCAACAACATCAAGTTGAATATCTACCAAGTTCCAAGTGTCAAATGAGGTGGCATCCTAGTCATCGCTCATTCAGTCAGTGTGGTCCACCTCAGCATTTCCAGATTCAATGAACCTAACTCATGCAAGGTGGCACAAACTCCGATGTACCTACCCTGGCTATCCATTGGTCGATTTTTCCAGAGAGGACATGTGTCCAAGCAATACAATTATTTCATTGGTCGAGCATTAAATGTTATGTAATGGTTGTAACAAACCCTAATTAGGGTTTTCATTGTTGAATCTTGGCCATTGATCTTGAATTGATCTAAGCCTTCTAATTGTATTAAGGATGCTATTTATACCCTCATTTTCATTTCATTTGTAATAGAGATAGTGAAGAGATTAGAGAGAGAGTTTGATGTATTAGAGAGATTAGAGTTTAGAAGCAATTTACTTTTGTAGCAAGATTGAGTTTGGGGAAAGGAATTCAAGCAATTGTTGTACATGATGACTTTGGAATCAATGAAATATTGAAGTTATGGTGTTTTGTTGCAATTCTCTTGGTTATCTTCATGGTTGTTCATTTTCCTTGAATCATTTCTCAATCAAAGTAGTGTGTTAATTCGAAGGACGAAGTGTTGGACTTGATCTTTGGTAGGATTCGTAATCCAAACCACTAGCTTCTTGCTGATTGTAGGAACGCCTTGCGTGGTCAACTGGAAATACTCGAATCACTTAACCTTCAATCGTTATTGTATCTTGGATATGTACCTTCGTGGTAGTGTCTTTGATCTTTGATGCGTTGAAAATCATTTGTTACCTTAGAAGATCGCATCAATTTCAATTGAGTTGTTACTTTATGGCAATATTGAAGTTGGTAGAATCTTGCCAAGTCTTGTCCACATGAAGTCATTCTTAGGGTTAAATTAGATTAGACCTCTTGCAAACCCTATCCTTTTGTTATTTTTTTGAAAAGCTTCTTTAGTTTAGTAAGACTTTCGGAGTGTAAGGCCCCTTAAGAACACAGCAAATCACATCATACCGCTGGAGCTTATCCACACGTAGAGACCCTACTAACCAGAACATTGGAGTCATCCTAACTGATCCTTCTTGCGAAATCTTCAGCAGTTAGAGACTTTATTCAAGAGAGGATAAGATGCCTTTGGGTATTTTATTCTGTGTATGATCGTGTACAAAATACACGTCAACAGTAACCGACTGACAAGATGATTCTACTTGAGGTAGTGAGACAACTTTTGGAGTTTGATTTTATCTAAAAGGGGAAGCGTAGAACAGGAATAACTCTCCCAGTTGTACTTGGGAAGACTTTGGAGGTATGCCACACCGCAGCTGCAGTGAGTTTAGTTATTGAGGAACTTGAATTTTATCACCTTGGAACTTATAAGTGGAGGAATTGATTTGATCCATTAAAAAATTTTGTGAAATCAAGGGAGAAAAGTTTATACATAAGATTGACATTGAGGACTATTGGGCTAATCTTATGGATGAGCTCGTAGTTAGGAAGAGAATGTGGTCTCGAATGTCAGTGGACTTCATGAGGAAGTGTAATTTCTTCTCCATTCTTAATCAGGTGCATGATGATAGTGATCATACTCATCCGCAGCACAACAATGAGTTGAACAAAACTATCTTATTGCCCAATTGGATGCAGCCTAAGGTGGTGGATTTGAATGTGCTTATGAGAGAAGTAAATGAATACTCTAGTAAATGGGTGACAAGTACGTCAATAAGTTGAGACAAATGAATGTCACCTTTACCTATGAGAAGATGAAAGACGAGGAGCCTTCCCTCGATGATGATGAAAGGACAATCAGTAATGTAAGGACACATGATGATGAGACAAGTCAAGCTCCCAAGAGAAGGAAGGGCATGCCTGGAGAATCACAAGCAAAACACAGGGAGACTGTTAGCCAATAATCAAAGAAGAAGAAACACAAGTTTGACACCCCTCTATCCATTGTGAGTTCCTCATCAATGAAAGAGAATGATATGCCTGAGAGGCACACAGAGTCAGAACAGGGTTCTAATACGGAAATCCTACCAGAGAATTATTAGGAGTTGCATGCTACGGCACAATCGACACCACCGAATGAAGATAAAGAGTAGCTGGGATCTCCCACTGTCCAGTTGGAGGTTAGCTTGGGCAACAATGTGGTCGATTTGACCAAGGACAAAGAAACAAATGATGATGTCATTTTTGCTTTGAGAGGACTTGATCATGATATGATCCTTGAAGATGGGATGGAAATTTCCAACATTCTCGATTGGTTGGTGCTGGGCATGGAAAAGAAGAAGACGATAGAGGCACAACCCATAAAAGACATTGATGATTTCTTAGCCAAGCCAAGAAAAGAAAACGAGTAGAAGAGGGCTAGATATTTTCTAAAATTGCTAGAGATGATACAAGTGTGTGTATTGCACAAGTGGTTGTCTTGATGGGTGATAAGACCAAAGATGTTGTCACTCCCATGGATTATCAGATCACTACGATTGACCTTGAACCTACTACGAAGAAGCAGGAATTCCAAGAACTTGATGATACGGTCAAGGCAATCAAGGCATGATTGGATAGGACAATTGAGAAGAAAGAGATACTTGAAAATGAAAACAGGAGACTCAAGGAGTACATTGAAGGTATGAATTCCCAAAGGCCTAAGGATCCTACTTTTGTCTCACCTATTGCTATTGATTGTGGATTTCCCTTTGATTATGAGGCAGCAAAGAATACACATTTGGAGGTTGGAAAGTGGATTGAGGATGTTGCAAAACATGCAGATGATTTCATAGCTCAATTTGTCCAAGCATTTGACAAATCGTCAATCCTCATATTCAAGATACAGTATTTGGAAGGAGTTTGGTATGATTTCCAACTAGTGCAAGAGAAGACAATTCCTCATCTCAAGGCATTGAAGCGAATCCCGATGGCCACATTGATCCAAGAGGGAGTTGTACATGCAGGTGATGTATATGATTTTCAGGGATGGTATTGTTCCTTGGCTATGAGGAAGTCCACCTATGATCATGCAAGACAAGATTGTGCAAAGATGGAAGGATTGATCCAAGAGATTCAATCTAAGATCCTTACATCTATTGATGAGTTGTTGGGGATGGATATCCATGCTTCCAACAGTTTACACTTAGAAGAATTGAAAGAAAACATGAAGTTCAAACTTCAATCAGTTAGAATCTTTGAAGAAGAGTCTGATGGATGATTTGGTTTCTCTTGTGGTTCACATCAATAGTTTGCAGAAGCTTATCCTAGATTGAGACGATACCCTTGATTCTTTCTCAAATGCGTTGGATGTGATAGATGCGAAATAGGAGGCTTTACTCATCATTACCATGGAGGATCTTAACTCAATCTTGGTCAGATTCTTGGAATATTCTGCTAGAGAGGGATGTAGGCCGAAATCTTCTAGAAGATTCCCTAATTGATGACTAGGTGTCATCCCATTGGGTTTCCTTTTGGTGATTCCTTTTTTATGTAAACCCTAATTAGGGCAAATTTAGGGCATTGTTGGCATGATCTTGGCCCTTGATTCTAAGTGAATCTTGGCCCTTGATTCTATTTGAGACTCTATATATACCCCATTGCCTCTCATTTGTAAGAGAGAGATTTTTGAGAATTGTCGTCTATATGCTGCAGATTTGAGTATAAATCATTGAAGTGTGGTGGTTTTGTTTGGATTTTGTATGCATTTGTGGTTCTCATTGCCTCCATGTAATGTCCCTACTAGTTAGGGATCACTGTCTTGCAAAACAGACTATTAGAATGCAACAAATATATATATATATATATATATATATATATATAATTTGAAGTTAAACTTCAATTACTTAATTAAAACTAATCTCAATTCTTATTTAATAAAAAGGATACGAGTGCAGTCCTGGGACCTGTCCTTAGGCGAAAATAATAAATTTGAGGCTCAAAAGGTATACCCCAGGTCTGAAAACGCTTAGAAAATGGTGTATATAAGTCTAATTTCTGATGTTTAAGTTTGAATACACCCCTCCAAACCTTGAAAGATTTTTCTGATGTCTAATTTTTTGAAAGAGTTAAGTCTAATTTCTGATGTCTAATTTCTACGAGTTTTTGAGCTCTGCGAGTTTTTCTGACTTTAACTCGCAGAAAAAACTATTTACTGATGTATTTACTTTTGGTTTTACAAAAACTATTACTATTTTGCTTCCAGCCATCAGCATTCCTCACGAGGATGCGATTTTGTAGACACACTGCATTTAAATATATCTAGAATCAGCTTGTTTCTTTTGTGTTATCATTTATTGACTCATTGGATGCATCTTCTCATTAAATTTTGCAAAAAAATCCATTTTTTATTGAAATTAAGCGTGTTTTTACGTTGCCGAGTTTTCCCCGAGTTTTCCTCGAGTTTTTTTCCCCAAGGGCTTGGCGAGTCGAGCCGAGTCGCGAGTAGTTCAACTATGAATGGGACAACAATTTGCATTAAAGTTCATCATAACTCATCACATAAGGCCCTTGGGGAAAAACGTGGTCCATCTGGACACATAAAATTGATCACTTCACTTGCATTTTTCCAAAAATCTCATTTTGGGGAAAGTCGATCCCTATCTGGACACAAAAATTTTATTCATTTCATCAACTTTGTCCGCAAATTAAGTTTTGGAGAAAAACGATCCTCATCGAGACATATAAAAAATTGTCAAAACTCATCATAATAGCCTCCAAGGGAAATTCGAACTCCATCTGGACAAAAAAAATTGCATTAAAACTTCACAAATTCATCCAAGGGAAAAACACACTTCATCGAGACAAGGCAATTTTGTCCACACTTAACTTCGCATCCTTCATTTTCCATGGGGAAATTCGAACCTCATCTGGACAAATTGTAGCACTTAGTCATTTTTACCTCTAGTGGAAAAATGTGGTCCATCGAGACAATTGTGGTTGAGAAACCTGATGCATCAGGATTTTCCCCCAAAAGTCAATCCTTGAGGCAAAAAACGCACCTCATCAGGACTCAGACCATTTTATCATTAAAATCAACCTTTCTCCCCAAAATATGTAGTGGAAAATCATGCTCCATTGAGACAAAGTCCATTTATGCCTTCAAAGCTCAGTGAAAAAACATCCTCCATTGCGACAACTCATTTTTAAGCCTTAATTTCATGGGGAAAAACATTTCCCATCGGGACTATGATGATTTTCACACTAAAAATGCCCAGACTTGTCAAATTATCGGTACTTTCGACATTTTAACTAGGGGAAATTAAGGGTCCATCAGGACAATGTGCAAATCTGACTTAATTTACCTCATAATAGCAGGAAAATGACCCTTACAAATACTCTTGACGCTCTAGCACAAAAATAACCCCAATTTGCAACACTTTGACATATTTACGCTCAATTTAAAACTATTGCAACCCGTAGACTTAGGCAAAACTTAGGATCATATTGACAATTTTGACATTTTTGAAAATTAAAACATTTGATCATATTCAAAATTTAAACCCTAATTGCACCTTGGCCATGATCAATTCAAAACTGAGATTGGGGCACTGAAAGCTCAAAAATTGCCGCATGACTGCCAAAACCCTAAACCAACACAACGTGGAAAGCAAGAAAGAGGGGGTCAACATATTGTTACTCCTCGGTCTGATAATGGGGGAGAATTATGTTCTTCTGCCTTCTCCCATTTCTGTGAACAACATGGCATAAAGCGCCAACTCACTACACCTTACACCCCTCAGCAAAACGGTGTCATTGAGCGGAGAAACCACACAATTACCGAAATGGCTCGATCTATGCTTGAACAAAAGAGTGTTCCAAAGAAATTTTGGGCTAAAGCAATTCACACTGTTGTCTATCTTCTGTATCGGTCTCCTAGTATGGCTGTAAGAAGACTCCAGAAGAGGCCTGGTCAAGCTGCAAGCCAAGAATCAGTCACCTAAAGGTTTTTGGCTCCACTGCCTTTGTCTGGATCCTTGATGCTAAACGCACCAAGTTGGATGCCAAGAGCTAGAAACTAATGCTAACCGGCTACAATGATGATCACAAAGCCTACCGACTAGTTGACATCGAGACAGATTGTCTCATCTTCAGTCGTGGTGTGGTTTTCGATGAGGAACGAGGGCCATTTCAGCTCTCTCCTCCAATTGTGGATTTAGAGGATTAGTCTTTCAAGGATCAAGACTTCAGTATCCGTCTTCCATTAAGTCCATCTAATGGGAGGGCTTCAGTTGTTTCAGTTCCCGCACCTACACCGATCCCTTCTCCTGCAGGATCACCTAGACATGCAGCTGCACCACCTGATTTTCCTCAGGATTCATCCAATCTTCTGTTTGACGAACCTAATCCTATTGCACCTCCTGCATCTAATGTTGGCAGTTCTACTCTCCAGCCTAAATGGTGGGCTAAGATGATTGCTGATCTTCATGATTATGAGCTCATTGACGGTAGAACTACTCAGAAAAAGAGCAAACAACCTGATTCTATCAATTTTGCTCTAATGGCCAACATTCATAGTATATATGAACCTCAAACATACACACAAGCGAAAGGGATACCTAAGTGGGAACAAGCTATGGCAATTAAGCACCATAGCTTGCTGAAGAATAACACGGGTTCTGTCAAATCTTTCTCCAGGGAAGAAACCCATTGGATGCAAATGGGTCTATAAGGTCAAATACATGGCTGATGGTAATGTGGATAAGTACAAGGCTCGTCTCATTGCCAAGGGCTTCTCTCAACGAAAAGGGCTTGAGTACGAGGAGACCTTTGCTTTGACAGCAAAGATGAGCACCATCAGATTAGTCCTAGCCATGGCAGCTCAATGTGGCTGGAAGGTCCATCAAATGGATGTCAAGAGTGCCTTCCTGAATGGTGAGTTTCGGGAAGACGTCTACATGACACAACCTCCTGGATTCAAGATTGTTGGAAAAGAACACCAGGTACTCAAACTAGTGAAAGCACTCTATGGCCTGAAATAGGCTCCGGGGACATGGTACATGGAAATGTATAAGTACCTCACAAAACAGAGTTTCCAGAGGAGTCTTTCTGACGCAAATCTATTTGTCAAGACCACTGGCAATGATATCATCCTTCTGGTTATATATGTTGATGATCTGATCATCACTAGCAATTGGGCATCTTTGATTCAGAGAATCAAGTTGAATTTATGCCAATCTTTTGACATGATCGACCTTGGGATTCTGCACTACTACCTAGGTGTCGAGGTTTGGCAGCAATATCATGGCATCTTCATCTCTCTGTCTAAATATGCCAAGGCTCTGCTAGATAAGTTCTTAATGTAGGACTGCAAACTTGCATCTACACCTATGGAGAAAAACCTGAAGTTGTCAACCAAATCCGATTCTCCAGTTGAGAATGAATCTAATTTCAAGCAACTAGTGGGCAGTTTAATATATCTCACCGCCACTAGACCTAATCTGAGCTATGCAAAGAGTTACATATCTTGCTTCATGACAACTAGTACATCAGATCATTGGGCTACAGCGATGTGGATCCTACGCTATGTCAAGGGTGCTTCAGATTTTGATATCCTCTATGGACAAAACAAAGATCCCAAACTCATCGGTTTCATAGATTTGGACTGAGTGGGCTCTGTTGATGACATAAAGTCCACATCAGGGTATGTCTTCAGTTTGGGTACAGGTGTTGTCACTTAGACCCGTAAGAAGCAACAAGTCATAGCTCTTTCCTTGACAGAAGTTGAATATAGAGGATCAATCAAAGCAGCTTGTGAGGTAGTTTGGCTTCAAAGGATGCTTTCAGACATCCAGATGTCTCAAGCAGGTCCTACACCCCTCTTCTGTGACAATCAATGGGTGCTCAAACTTGCCAAAAATTTAGTCTTCCATGAGCAAACCAAGCATGTTAAGCTTCATTGTCACTTCATCCGTAAGCTTGTTGAAGATGGATTTGTGGATTTGTTGTATGTTCCTACTAAAGATTAGACTGCAAATATCCTCACCAAGTCTCTGAATCCAGATAAGTTTGTTAAGTTCAAAAGGCAACTTGGTGTAGTAAACAAAGTGACCATTAAGGGAGGCTATTAGAATAATATCTTAGTTATTTATTATTTAATGGTCAATTTTGTATTCTATTGTAAATATTAGATGTTTCTAATTTTGCTTATGTTATCGATTGTTTAATAATGGAAACATCAATCTTGTAACTCTCTATAAATGATCGTTTGATCATTCAATATTTTACCAATTACTTGCCTAATAAACCCCCCATCCCAAGCCCTCAATATGTAGGCTCGAGGCTCCAAAAGCCACCATACAACAATACCATCATTCTAATAGCGTAGCCTTCCATCCTACATGATAAAACCCCCATCCCAAGCCCTCAATATGTAGGCTTTAGGAGGCTCGAAAAGCTACCATACAACAATGCCACGGGCCCAAACATTGTCCCAAAATGCCATGTAAAAAGTTCTCACAAACCTCACAATGGGGAGACATCTAATATTGTAACCCTTACACATCTCACACACCTTATGAGTCATGCAATCCATCATAAGAACCATAAGTTGTTATAGATTCTCTCATACTTTTACATATTGTCATAACCATCATACATTCTCTTCCACTTTATTCCACATGTTCAAGTACAACTTTTCCAATGTAACTCCTTAATCAATGCTCCTTAAAAACAACATTGCCAAGTGTCCAGAAAAATAATAAACAACTACATGTCCCCACTCTTGCATGGATGTTCCATTTTTCCCAGTCCATGAAGTTTAGAGATATATACATAATTAACCATATATGAACATAATTGATCAACTACGAACAATTCAGTTGCTATAATGATGACTAGGACTAGCAAGGTAAAAAGCACACCTAGGCCACAAACTTGCTTTCACTATTGTGTTATATTTTGATAAAGGTATCTTTAAATATTATCTATCTTGTTGGACAGAGCCGTGCCCTCCCCATTTGCAATTATCTCTTAGAGTAATGTAAGTTTTGATTACTCTTGAATAGCTTCAAACTTCTAAACATAAACAAAACTCAGCTACAACATTTATGGGATCTCAAAAATTTATTTCTTTAATATAGAGTTTCTCTCTGATAATTTTACTTTGACAAATTCTTATCCCTCACGCCACTTTCAAGTAACATAAATAAATGCACCTGACGCTGTAGATCTGTTGCTGCAAACATTTTTCTTGCTTTGTTCATAGATAAAACTAGTTCCTCTGGTATTGTATCCCCTGTTGAATAATGTTTTGCAAATTGTTTTAGCACCCTGTAGTCCCAAGCAAAGTACCTGATTTAAAAAACTGATTTCTGTCAGTGAAAACTACGAGATTGCAGAAAAAATTATTCTTCTGGATAAAAAATAGCCACAAAACTATTACACAAGTAGAAGTATCACATAAATTTATCATCACCTGCTGAAATACCAGAACAAGAAAAAAGAAATTGAGCTCTCAGCAACTGCAAAGCAAAGAGAGAAAAAATTGCAGAGATAAATGCAAAGCTGCAAAACGAAACAGCTTCATGAACATAACTCATGCTGGCCATTACACCAGCAAGAAAATCTTCTTGAGCAGCCTCTAAACAATCTTAGCAAGCTGTGGGCCTCTTAAATGACACATAAAAGTATAGCTATGTCAGACAATTATATGATACTTATATATGGGTATAGTTACACCTACATAAGCTTGACTATACTATAGTAGGAGACACCTTAAATCATAAGAGTTCGCCACTGGCATATAATTAGCTATTAAAAGTTATGTACAGTGGTGATTGCTCTATTATACGTACCATAATTACAAGACTTGGACTCAACACAAATTCAGCAAGCTTATTTTACACTTGGACTAGAACTTCAATTAAAGCACAATATAAAAATATTTTACAAGAACATGATCTTTTCAAGAATTTGGCCTAGACTTAGCCAGCAGCCTTATTTTGCCTTTAACAACCTGGGAATCAGGCAGCTCACTGGGTCACCAGCCAAACTGGTAAAACTGATCCTTCAATTTTCATAAACACACTGTGAATTAATTATTAAAATTTAAACTAGCTTCAATCTCCCAAAGATTAGCCTGTGCAATGGTATAAATACAGTATTTAATAATATATACAATTTAAGCATTCAGGATATGTCTAAATGATGTGTGACAGTGTTGATTTTTGAAAATACAGGCCACGTATAGAAACCCAACAGCACATAGCCTTACAGTGCAGGTCTTTTTCCACCCACCTAAAATCTGTAGTTTTAATTTTTGAATCAGCAGCCTATCACTGTTTTTAATCTAAACTAATAATTGGATCCTGGATTCCACTTCCATCAAACCATTACTCTCTACCTCTTTATCTACAGATAAATAACAAGTGTAAACCCACCAAGTAAAGCTATAGTATCTATATTAATTATGATTAAGAAGAAATATAGATCACAAAACCATGAGCTTCATCTACCACAACATGGGTCAAACCATTATCTTAATAATGAGACTAATCAGAAAACAGGTCTAAAATTAGTTTCACATTGGTGCCACAAGTTTCCAACTCCAAGAAAAAAAATATATAAGTTGACAATTTGACCAAGCCTATGCAAGACTCTTGATATACTGCAGCCTATATAGATATGTCTAAAATAACTAAAGCGGCTGCATTTTTCACTTATACAACTACACAATGCAGGTATATTTTGTGCAGACCCCAATTATGCTAAAGAAGGTGGAATTTTATTGCTTAAGTTTCAACCTAATAGTTTTCCCACATAGTTACAAATTTATTCACAGTCTAGGAGTTTAAAAGCATTTTCTGATGATTTTTATTTTTTGAATTCTCTATAAACAGTTCCAAGCTCATTATGAAAATTGTCCTAAAATGAAAAACTCAATCTTCTATGTGAAATTTTCAAAATGCTTCATGAATCTCCTCAAATTTAGTTTCTGACATTAGTGAAATGACTACTCATGGAGATCATGTTAAGATGACTTAAAACACACACAGGTTTAATCCCATTAATATTAAAACTTGAATTTTCCTCAATTCAACTCCAGTAGGAGCTAACAAAGCTTACCTCACTCTCAACCAAAGAGGAAAATATCGTGAAAAAGTGCAATAATTTGGCTCTCATAGAGTATGCCAATCCGAGCTGGTTCCTACTGCCAATTTTTTTCACAACTTTGGCTCATTATTTGAGACCCAACTCAATTAAAAATAAATTGTGTAGTCGGCATAAATTACCTATTGTTATGTTTGATAATATTTGTTATCAGCCAATGTATTAATTAATTGTATTAAATGGGTTGTCACTCTCGGGTAGTTAATGTGTCAGTTGGTTGATGGTTGTGTTCCTCTCGGCAACCGTCGGGCCCTTTAAATATGTTGTGTACCGCCAAGGTAGTACGGTATAGTCGGGTGAATTGTAATCCTTGACCAACCATCTTTGGTCTTCTTCTCAATAATAATTGCATGTGTGAATAAAGATATATTTTACTGTTGTGTCTGGTATGTATTGTCATTTACATTACTATTTCCTGTATTTAATTTATCAGTTGTAGAGGTAAACATTTTGGCAACGTTCCCTTAAAAGAAGTCGGGTCAATCTTGAGTGATCCATGCCTATAGACCCCAATAGAAGTGAGAAAAGGCCACAAGGCAGTCAAGACCAAGCAATTAGGTGATCTGCTGAACCTCGGTTGGAGGGAGCACAGGGATGAGTCAAAGCCCAGAAGTATCCGGAGTGTTGGGACGCTGGACGTGGACGTGTATGGGATGCTGGCTGAGAGTGAAAGGAAAGCACTGGAACGTGGTGGTCTGAGCAGTCAACCTAGGTCCGACACACCTGGAAGTACCTAGAGTGTTGGGGACGCTGGAGGTGGACATGTAGAGGATGCGTGCGTGGCGGAGAGTGCAAGGAAAGCACTAGTATGTAGCGGTCGAAACAATCCCCCAAGTTTGGGACACAAAGGGATAAGTAGGTGAGAAACCAATTTGCGAGAACTTGTCCCTTACCGAGGAACCAAGAATAAGGGGGCTTGAACTGCAGACTCCTTCAGTACCTTCCAAGCAAAAACAATGATGAACACCCAGGAGAAGTGAAAACTCAGTAGATTTTCAAGGGATGAATCAAAGGATCCCGTACGTCATTGCAAGACATGTATAACAATATGGGAGGCGAATGGCCAAGATGACAAGGACTACTGGCTAAAGGCATTTCCCGCCACCCTTTGGGGGATTACCATTGACTGGTACACAGACCTTGACGCTCAGCACAAGGTGAGATAGACTAATCTAAAGAAAGCATTTGAGGAGTTCAAACTCTTGAGGGATGACAACAAGATTGAAGCAAAAATCTATGATACCAAGCAAGGTAAAAATGAGAGTGTATGCGCTTACAATCATAGGCTCAAAGAACTGTTGAACAAGATGGAGAACCAGCCAGCCGACGGGTTGAAGAAGAGGTGGTTCACTAAGCGACTAATCCCCTCCCTGCGCAAGAAGATGAAAGTAGTGCCACATCCTCATATGCCGATGCTTATGTAATGTACCTGTTGTCACAAAAGCTTGCACCCTTGCTAAGCTATCAACTCAGCAACCTCGTGAAACATGGAAACAACCCTGAAGTGTGGGACCTTGCGCAAGGGGGTTGAGTCTCCGGAGAAGATCGGCTTCCTTCTCAATCCAAGTGCAGGCATTGAACCAACTGAACACTTCAAAACTTACTCCTAAGCCTATCCTAACAGCTTGCAGAGGAAAAGGGAAGAAAGAAATGCTTAAAATGAAAGGAGGTGATGCACCAAGATAAGAGATGTTTCTCTCCCCACCCGAAATGGCACAAAGAATCAACTGAAATACCCAAGAGATGCACAAACTTCAGTTGCATGAGTGACCCCAATGCATGTATAGAGGTTAGAATTTGCTAAATGTCAAAGGGGAGAAGATTTCCCACAAGTCACACTCAGAAATAAATTAACACAACAGATATGAGAGAAGAGCCACAAAACATACACCTATGATGAAGGTAAGGAAACATACACAACATGCATAAGTTGAAGGAAGGCAAGAATGGTAATTTCAATTCATTCAAAGGGCAATGGCCAAACTTACAGTTGCAAAAATGTAAGATAAATACAAGAGAAGCGAAAGAGCATAGAATAGCTCAAGCCAACAAGGAGAGAACTCTTTACAATGAGGCTTAACAGCCTTATATAGAAAATGGTTGCATAAGAGAGATCATGACCCTTGTGTGTGCAGGGAAATGTCAGTCAGGGAATGCAAGGAAGTGCATGCAGCTGACATTGTGTACATGCAAGCAATCTGGCCATACCCTGAAAATGCAATCCTAAGAAGAAAGGTACTTCTAGAAGGTGGATTGACTGACATTCCAAAGTTAGAGCATGCAGGCATGACACAAGTAACCACAATAAGCATGGCCCTGTACCTCTCTTGATGGAAATCCTGTAAAAATCATTAGATGCACCCCTATGGCTCTAGTTCCACAACAGAGGTGCACAAGTCACAAGAGTCGTCGGAGCATATAAAGCTTTGAGTGTTGATCACGCCATTTGGAAGTATTGCAAGCCGAAAGGAAGTCTGAAGACTTTGGAAACTCGGGTTCCCGAAGGGAGGAAGACAAGGAATGAACCTCGGAACCTCAAGGTTCCGGAGTTCCGGGAAAGAGAGAAGGAGACAAGGGAAAGAACCTCGAAACCTCGGTGTTCTAGAGTTCCGAGGAAGGGGAAGGAGACTAAGAGAAAAGAACGTTGGAACCTCGGGATTCCGGAGTTCAGAAGAGCAGGAGAGAAGGCAAGAAAGGAACTTCAGAACCTTGGGGTTCCAGAGTTCCGGGGAAGGGGAAAAAAGGCAAGGAGGGAACTTCGGAACCTCAAGGTTTCGGAGTTCCGGGGAACAGAAGAAGAGACAGCAAGGAACTTCGAAACCTTGGGGTTCCGGAGTTCCGAGAAACTGGAAAAAGGGGCTAAAGAAAGAACTTTGGAACCTCAAGGTTCCGGGGTTCCGGGAACTAGAGAGAAAAGGAAGCAAAGGAAGGAACTTCTGAACCTCAGGGTTTTGGAAATCCGGGGAAGAGAGAAAAGGCTAAGGGAGGAACTTCCTCCAAACAAGAAAACACTTCACTCTTCATAATTCCATTGCTTTTCTCTTGATCAATTGGGGCAGTGCTGGTCCATGGAACATATCTCTGATCGGTTCTCACTGATGGACCATTGGTGTCATAAAATGACAACATTTTTGGCGATTTCTGCGGGATGCTTGGCCGCTAAGCATGAAGTCCAGAAGCCTTGAGCATCCATTGGGCACTAAGTCATTGAAAAGACCCAAAACATGTGTGCACCATCACTTGGAGGGAAACTGGAAACTAGAGCGCACACCCTGTTAAGAAGGATGCGGCAGGTGCACAAGCATTTATGAAAGCAAAACAACTTCTAGTTTAATATTTACATAGTCATCAACACCCTCTTTAGAAATAGGGCTTGAGATGAATCCCATTCACCGGGATTGGAAGAACTTTGCCATCAAGCCTGGAGAGATGAAATGCATTGGCCTCCTTGCAACTGGTGATGACATATGGACCTCTCTAGATAGCATCAAATTTGGAGTGTCGCCTAGCTTTGGCTCTGTCTGCATCCCACTCTAGAAGTAGATCTCCCTCTTTGAAGACCCTATTAAAACCTTTTTGTCAAAAACTCTCTTGACCTATTATTGATGAGTTTCAAGCATATGCATAGCCTGACTTCTAACTTCCTCCAACTCCATCAGCTCAGCTAGCCTATCTGTCATGGCATCATTCTCTGTCAATTCTAGCTGATGTGCTAGTTCAAGAGAGGGTAACTCTAGGGAAGATGGGAGTCTTGCTTCTTTCCCATATACCAACATGAAAGGGGAGTTACCGATCGCCCTCTTGGGTGTGATACTATCAGCCCATAAGGTTGTCCTCAACTTAGTATGCAATGATCTCTGGTTGTCTTCAATTGTCCTTTTGATTATCTTGATGAGGTTCTTGTTGGAAGATTCAGCTAAGCCATTACCCTGAGGGTAATAATTGGATGACGTCTTCAAGTATACACCATGCTTCACTGCCCAAGAACTTATTTGGGTTCCAACGAATGCCTTGGCATTGTCTGATATGATGGTGGAGGGAACACCGAATCTTGTCACAATTTCATAAAGGAATTCCAATACTAAGGCCTCAATGGCATCCCTCAATGCAACTGCCTCTGTCCACCTAGTAAAATAAATTTGTTGCGGCCAAGATCCACTTGTGGCCAGTACTAGAAGGTGGATTTTTCATGCCAATGAAGTCTAAACCCCATTGCGCGAATGGTTGATTTGCTCGGATGGGGTGAAGAGGTAGTGAGCAATTCTAACAATCTTAACAAAGATTGTGAGCAATTCTAACAATCTGCTGACTTGATTTTGCTCGATACATCTTAACAAGACTCCATTAGAGTCTTTTCGAAAAAGGGTACCATCCACTATGACATAGGGGATGGACTGCAACCTAAAATGCCTTATCTTGGTCCTATCCAGACCTTGGGGGTATCTACCTTCCATTAAGAAGGTGGTCATGTCACTTACCCAATTGAATAGAGTGTCGTTGCTAGTTGGTTGATCCTCTTGTAACACAAGGGCGACCTCTGAAGTAGTCTCAAAAGATGAGATAAGTTGTTCACATAGGCCCATGCCTCATACAAGCTTGGTGATCTTGATGTTGATGTCATATTCCATGACCTTGGTTATCCACCCAACCTTCTTCTCACCGATGCCCTTGTTTAGAAAGAAATCCTTGACACTTGCATGTAGAACTAAGAGTTGGATCCTGTTGTTAGACAATATGTGTCTGAACTTTTTTAATGCCCTTACAACAGTGAGGACTTGCTTCTCTACATAGCTATACTTGAGCTCATAGTCCTTTAACCCCTCACTAAAGAAAGCAATAGGCTGCTCCAAGTTATCATCGTTCAGCTGTGTTAGGATAGCTGAGATGCTGGATTCTCCTTCGACGGTATAGAGGATAAAATCCCTTTCATAGTTAGGATTGACAAGGGTAGGGGCCTGAACAATTGATTGTTTAAATCTTCAAAACCAGCCCTCCCCTCTTTGGTCCAAGTGAAAGCCAAATTTTTCTTCAACATGGAGGTGAGAGGTTTTACCATGGTGGCAATGTTGGGAATGAACCTCCTCACAAAGTCGATCCTACCAAGGAAACTTTGCAATCCTTTCTTGTGATTGGGGAATGGAAGAGAAAGGATAGCCTCCACTCGCTCTAGATCAATGGTCAAGCCCTCCTTGGATACAATGTGTCCTAGCAATACTCCTTGGTCAGTAGCAAATACACACTTGCTAGGGTTCAAGGACACACCATACTCCATGCATTTCATGAACACCTGCTCAAGATGACCAAGATGGTCAGCTGCATGCTTCGAATAAACAGTTATGTCGTCAAGGTATATAAGTACAAACTTTGCTAATGCACCCTTGAAAGCCATGTCCATTGCTCTTTGAAATGTGGCGGCTGCATTGGTTAGCGCAAAAAGCATTTTGCAATAAGCATAGGTACCCCACTTAGTAGTAAATGCAGTCTTCTATTGGTCTGATTCTTGGACTAAGATTTGATTGTAGCCTGAATACCCTGAATATCCATCCAAGAATGAAAATCTTTCCAAGCCACTGACCTTTTGAAAAATTTGCTCCATGGAGGGAAGGGGATAATGATCCTTGAGGGAGGCTCTATTGAGGTCCCTAAAGTCTACACATAGTCTAATTTCCCCATTCTTCTTCCTTACAAGGACAAGGTTGGCCACCCACGAGGAGTGCTTAATAGGGAAGATGATACTAGCTTCTATGAGCTTGGTCAACTCCTTCCTCATTAGTGGCTCAATCTTGGGGTTTATTGGCCTTTGCTTTTGTCTAACTGGCTTTGCATCCGGGTTTGGCTCTATAGTATGCTGGGCTAGGCTAGGGTCCAACCCTTCAAATCTTCATAGGTCCAAGTAACTATGTAATCATATTTTTGACAAAGCTCAACAAAGGCTTCTTGTTCCGTTGAGGAACACACCTTGCCCAAGTTTAGAGACCTACCCTCGGCAACAACACCTAGCTTGTAATCACCCCTCTTTGCAACCAGGTTGATCTTCTTCTTCAATTGATCATCTGAGTTGAAAATGCCTTCCAGGGTAACTAGACCTTTAGGCAACTTGTTGGAGTTGAGCTGCATGATTTGATCTCCATACTGGTCTTGCAACTTAGACAAATTTTAGCAAAAAAATCTGCTTCATTTTGCAAGAAGTTGACAATCTGCTGATCACTTTCGAACACTTGCCAATTTACTTGATTGTCTGGGACAGCAGGCCTCACAACAAGCCTGATGTGTTGTTCTTTCTCACTTGCAACATGCGCTGGTATGTCGAATTGAGCACCAACCGCTGCAAGCCTATCAGCATGCTTGTTCTGGATTCTAGGAATACTTTGGATGTTGAAGGCCATGAATCCTTCAATCAAATCCCAAACCCTATGTTTGTATGATTTGAGTAGGTTGTTCTTTGTTATACTTTGAGCTCGGATGTGATTAACAACCGACTCATTATCTCCAAATACTTGCAAAGATCTAATCTTTCTGCTTTGTGCAAGTTGCAGGCCTTGGATTAAGGCTTCATACTCAGTGACATTGTTGGTGCAACCAAACTAAAGCCTAATAGAGAAGAAATATTTCTCTTGCTTAGGAGAAGGAAGCATCACACTAGCGCCTGCATTGTTCTTGTTACTTGAACCATCAAAAAACATGCTCCATAACCCCTCTAGATCTCATTGTGTCTTGATGAGGTTAGGGATAGCAATATCCTCTTCATGGATACAATAGGTACCAAGCCCAGTCTCTTCAGTCTCAGCTAAAGGATCAAACTGAAAAGCATTGGCCCATTCATCCAACAAACAATCAGGGACCTCTTGCAAAAGAGTAGCAGGCTCACGGACAATACACGCCTCCCCCTCTTCGTGCAAAGTGCAATTCATGTTTATAGGGCTGGGGGTGTAGGGCTCAATGTGGTTTTGCGCAATAGGCTTTGCCCTTATGGTAACCTTGGTACCATACCTTGTTCGAAATAGCATGTGAGACCAATCAGAAGACATGTATCCACCTATCTTGGCGGTGAAGTCTCTAGACAGGCAGATGGCAAAGAAGGTGGGGAGGTCGATGATTGATACGTCTTGCAAGACAGTGCAACCAGGGCATGCATGCAAGGTTAACTTCAAACTTTTAACAACACCTACTGTTTTAATAGAAGTGCCATCCAATTGGACCACCCCCTTAGTCATAGGCTCATAATCTATGCCAAGAAGATCAGCTACCTTCTTAGGCATGACTGAGCTACTAGCTCTTGAATCTATCATGTAGTTGTGAACTAAGTTATGTCCTATGATTAAGGAGAGATAGAAGGGGGGAGGCTTGCCGATGTTGCTTGAATCTTCCTCCTCCATGGGTTGCACGGTGCACCAAATTAGTGGAGACTGCCTTCTTGCTGACTGTTGCCTCATCACCTGACTGGTTGATGTCTTTCAATGCCTCAAGTAAATCCCTTTGAGATGGGATGGAAAGGGCCTCTAACATAGTGACATTCAGGTTGGTCTTCTTCATCTGATCAACTATGTTGAAAGGAACACCAGCTGATTTTAGAGGCCTCTTTGAGGCTACAAGGTCTACCTTTGCTCTTTGGACGACTTGGGCCTCCTGCTGCCTCTTACTCGCTTGCATGGTATTTTTGCTTGTATCATGGACAGCTATATTGGGCGTTGGAGCTTGGGCTGATGTTGAAGGTAAGGCAGCCTCCATGGCTCTCTTCTTTGACCTTGTCTATTGTAGCATAGACTCACCGTTTGTTTGGTTCATACCACAAAATTCTGCCTCTTGCCAATTGACAAAGGTAGAATCACCTTGCAAGTAAGCCTGAGTGCCAACACTAGGTTGATTTGGGTCATACTGCTGGCCAGAGGTGGTTGGTTTATCCTGCACCACAAAGGCTTGGACAAACCCTCCTTTTTGGCATGCACCTTGGTTGTGTGGCTGATTGCATGGTTGACACCAATCCTGCTCTTGGGCGAGGTTATTTTGCATTGGAACTATTGCTTTTAAGTTGCTTGCAGCTGTGGTGTTCACACTATTGAAAGGCCTGGCGTTGCTCCATTGGTTTTGCCCTTGAAAGGGTGACCTATTCTGCTGATAGTTCTCATTTTGTGCTTGATAAGGTCTGCTATGCTGGGCTTGTTGCCTCTTAAGTGTCACCAACTCATTGCTAAAGCTTTGCAGTAGTCTTGACTTCATGGAGCTCATTAGAGGATGTAGAGGATGTGGATGGTTGACCTGCAGGCGCCATGGGGATAAGAGCCAAGGTGGGTTGTTGAGTAGGAGCCTCTGGGAAGAGAGGCATTGGAGACCTTGGAGCTATCTTCCTAGCCTGTATCAAACAATTTTATGCCCTTATAGCTATGTCATATGCACCTGGTAGAGAGGCTCCACCCATTGATTGTATCATGACAGCTATATCGCTGTTGAGAGCTGTCAGATAATACAAGAAGGCATGATTTGGAGATGGCTTCACTAGAGCAGAAATTCTATTCCATGTCTTATGGAATCTGAAATTGAAATCTCCCATGAACTCATGAGGTTCCTTCTTGATCGTAGTCAACTGCTCCACAAGTGATAGGTGATCACTTTTGTTTTTGAAATGGTCGAAGTTGGTAATGTATCATCCCACTTGCATCCACAACATGCAACTCAAAATACGGGCTCAAATGGAAACTTGGAAACATGAAGTATTTCCACCACTAACTCTTTTGAATTTTTAGTAATGGGTCTAGCCCCACCCCAAATTGCTCTTTGTACTTTGCTTCCATCATTGTGACCCATTGATCATCAAATATTCCTTCTTGCCTTAAGTTGCCTATCATTTTTTCCATCTCGAGCATGCATGAATGAACTTCTTCATCAAGGATTATTCCATCTTGAAGTGCACTGGAAACATTTCCCTCTTCATGTTTTCCTCCTTGGATGAATGAAATTTGGAAATCTCTCACATCATCTCTACTTTGACCTAAGTCCTCCATTTTTGGTTCTTGATGATCTTCAATAACTTGCAAATCTGTATATTCATTTGCTTCCATATGCTAACAATCGCCTTGGGTGGTTCTCCTTGCTCAGATGTATTCTATTGCTTCTTTGATCTTTACTGCAATAGCTTCTTGTTCTGGTGTGATATAGGGACAATCTTCATCCACTTGAATGCTTGATTCAATTGTACTATCTTCTTCCAAATTTCTTCCTTCACAACCTAATGATGTTCCAATGCTTTGTTCTTTTGATGCGGGACTAAGATGCTTGTTCCAAGTGCATTTCCTTGGTAATTTTGATAATCCAACTGACATCTAGGTTGGTTGACAGCCTCTTCACATATCGAACAAGTTAATTCTGAATGTTGTGTATTGTGAATCCGACACCCACGAGGAAGCAACACACTTTCAAGTCGTTCATTACCCAATTCTATTTGATTTTGAATTCTCAACTTGAATCTTGAGAAAGGATCATTTCCATTTCAATTATCATCGAACACTATGCACAATTCTAGTTTTGGAACATCCCAAAAGAAGATTTTCCCTTGTAGAACCAATTCTATCCTTGACAAGAATGTCAAGCAATTCATCTCATCATACTTGGTGGTTTCATGAATCCAGCACCTCCATGGTAAGGCAAATTGAGACAAATTCCCAGGGTGCACTTGTGCATTTAAATCTTCCTGAATTTGAGCAATTTCCACAAGGAGACTGTCTTGACAGCAAGAAATACGAAAGCTCATCCTGGTTCCAACTAGCTTGAGATTTTTTGCACTTGTGAAAATGAATGATTTGATGTTAGCCCTCCTTCTAGTGCCAATTCAAGGATAAAAAAATGGCTAAATTCTTGGGGTAAACTTGCGCATTCAAATCTTTCTAAATTTGATCGATGTCTACAAGGAGACTGTCTTGACAACAAGAAATATGAAAGCTCATCCTAGTTCCAACCAGCTTGAGATTTTTTGCACTTGTTAAAATGAATGATTTGATGTTAGCCCCTCCTAGTGCCAATTTTGTTGGCTGCGGAGGAGGGTAAAAAAATGGCTTGAGATTAACTCCGCAAATTTGAAATGATAGAATCTGGAGTTCACGTATTCGGCTCTCCTAGCGCCAATTTTGTAGATGCAGAAGAGGGCAAAAAAATGGCTTGAGATAACCTCCACAAATTTCAAATGATAGAATCCGCAATCCACATATTCGCCCCTCCCTCTACCGCCAATTCTGCTGACGTGCATTTTGTGACCACGCGCAACAATACATAAAGATTTCCAACGGTCACTTTACTCTCTCTTGATCAAAGTTCAATTGTATGTTAAGATTGCAATAAGTTCAAACAATTGACTCCAAGGTTCCGATTATGCAATGAATGTGACTCAGTTGGCTTAATGTGATATGCTGGTAATCCAAGGGAACTTACGTTTGGATCGTTCTTTCACTTCTTTGTTGTGGCTGGAACTTCATCACTGGATATAGCAATTTTGTGATGCTTCTTCTTCGAATGAACTAAACTGGAATAGATTGAAATTAAAGGTTAATGGATTTAGAAGGATCTAAATTTACTACTAAGGGCAGTGATATAAACAGATAGTGCTCTATCGGACAAATTCCAAATAAAACAAATTCTGCTTCGCCAAGATTAACTACTACTCCACAAGAACTGGTGCAATCTTCCAAGGATGTTGAGGATTTTCAAATCGAGCAAGTGCATTTGAATACCCAAAACGGCACAATCCAAACGACTATCCACAATCGAACTTAGCGCAAATATAGTGGCTCGAGTTAACCTTACACTGCAACTTATAATCAACAAGATACAAAAAGTATAAACCATGGAAATTCATCAAACACCATTACATTCTCCATTGAAATCAAAGCACTACCCTACATCTACTCTTAAGTGAGGAAGGTGAAACCATGCAAGTTTTGAGAAAAAATAACTAAAGTGGACACCATCGGAGAACAATGTTTCACTGTTATTATCTCAATAACTTATTGCAACAATTTCATACAAATCTCCCTTCCTTTACAAATGAAGGCCTCACCCCCTTATATAGGCTTTCAGCCTTGTTTACATGCAAACCCTAATTAGGGTTTGACCTAAAAGGTTCCACACACCTAATGCAACAAGGTGGGAATAAGCATTAATGACCCATCATGTCCATTATCAATTAATTACATTCTTGCAAAAAATGGCATCCATTGTGCATTTAATGCACTTCTTTCAAATTCGCCCAATGTGTCGAAAAGGCTCCATCATCTCCTAAATACTAAGTTGCAGGGTTCGCCCCTGGGAAGCCCTGGTACGGGTCCGGGTTCGACCGGGTCCGTGGTAGGGGTCCGGTTCGACCTGGGTTCGACCAGGGTTCGTAAAACCCAGGGTGGGTTCGACCCGGGTCGAACCCAGTCGAACCCGGGCGGACCCAGTCGAACCCGCGTGGCTGGGCGGCCCAATAAGTTAAAAAACAAACCAAATTTTATTTTTTTTTCAATTCCGCCTTTAAAAAAGCGAAAATTATAACCTAAAAAACACTTCTAAAACATCTTATTGACACATTTCACCTCATTTGTGTTGCAAACAAATTTTTTATGAGAGCAGGTTGAAGAGAGGTTGAACAAAATTTGGCTTCCAAGATCAAAGAGGAGGAGTTGAAGACTGATTTTAGAAGCTTCAACAAGTGTTGCAGCATCATTTCCATACATTTTCAAGCTTCCATTGGCAGCAAGAGGTAGGTTTTTAAACATTTTTTTCCAACTATTTTTGTTTCACAAATTGTCAAACATGAAACTTGAATTTTTTTTCATTATTTAGTTTTTGTTTTTGAATATGTTTATTTTATTTCTTGCCATAGGAACTAGAATGGCATCTACATCTTCCTCCATTGGCAATGAACAAGTAATTGCAAAACAAAGAAATGATCCAAATTCTCCCTTATGGAAATATGTGGACATTATAAAACAACTTCCGGGAGGTGGGGGATTCCGTTGGAAATGCCATGGATGTGATATTGAACGTAATAGTTCATATTATCGAGTGGTAGGCCATTTGTGTGGAATAAAAGGAAGAGGCATCAAAAAATGCCCTGGCAAAAATGGTAAACCTATACCAGATGAGATAGTGATGAAATATATTAGGGAGCATGAGGCGGTAGAAGAGAGGGAAGCCCGTAGATTGAACCAAACCGCATCAAAGAAAACAAGGGGAATGCAAGGCCCTTCTAATCCCAGTATTGTAGTAGAAGACCACCCCTTCTTTGCCACAAATGAACCTCAAAGTGAACCACCCTTGACACGTAAAAGAACAAAAGGGCCTTTAGAAACCGCATTCCAAAATGAGAGTAGAGACAATGCTGATCAAGATATAGTAAGGTGCATTTATGCAAATGGTTTGTCATTCAATGTTGTTCGCTCCCCATATTGGAAGCAAATGATAAAAAGTGTTAATGAGGCACCAAGAGGGTATAAGGGCCCCGGTTATGAGAAGGTACGTGGAACATTATTGGAGAAAGAGGTGAAGAGGGTTGAAGATGCATTGAAACCCATAAGGGATTCGTGGGTTGAGACAGGTGTAACAATTGTTTCAAATGGGTGGAAAGATGCTAAAAACCGTCCCTTGATCAATGTCATAGCGGTGTCCCCTAAAGGGGCAATGTTTTTGAGAGCTGTGGATTGTGAGGGCCAAATAAAAGATGGCGAATTTATTGCAGAAATTCTCATCTCTGCCATTGAGTCTGTGGGACCCCGCAATGTTGTCCAAGTCATAACGGACAATGCAAAAAATTGTAGAGCTGCTGGTTTGTTGGTTGAGCAACGCTATGATCACATCTTTTGGACACCTTGTGCGGTACATTCACTCAATCTTATGCTACAAAGGATTGGGCAAAAAATAAAATGGATCAGAGATGTGTATGCAGAGGCTGAGGACATCCAGATGTTCATCAAAAACCACCACATGTCTCAAGGGATTTTTAGAACCTATTCGAATTTGGAGCTATTGAAGGTAAGTGAAATAGTAATTTAATTTTACATTTTCTGATTTTTTTGAATTTTCAATGTTAATAATATCATTGTGTAAGCTATATTGTGTATTCTTCTTTAAAGTTTGGCTTTATTTTTTAATAATTTGGCATTAATTTGTGTTATAGGTTGTTGAGACCCGTTTTGCATCAAACACAATCGTCTTAAGACGACTTGTGAAAGTTAGAGTGGCACTATGCAATATGGTGATCAGCACCAATTGGACTGTATGGAAGCAAAGTAGCACTGAGAGGGCAGGAAAAATTAGGGATAGAATATTGGATGAGAAATGGTGGGATCTTGTTACATATCTCCTAAGTATCACTGAGCCCATCATGAGCATGATTCGCTATACAGACATAGATAGGCCTTGCATAGGTGAGATTTATGATGGCATTGATTCAATGCTTGAAAAAATAAAGTTCACTATAAATGAAAAAGAGAATGATCCTCAGGAGAAATTCTTCAAAGAACTGGAATTAATTATTGTAGAGAGGTGGAATAAGATGACCACTCCTTTGCACCTTCTTGCCTATGCCTTGACACCTAAGTACTATAGCAATCAGTTTCTTGATAAACCAGGAAGGATTCCACCATGGAGAGATCTAGAAGTATCTGATGGGTATAAGGCAGCATTTCTTAGACTATATCCCGATGATGATTTGCGAGATGTTGTTACAAATGAGTTCATAGAATTCGCAAATGGGAATGGTCTAAGTGTTGATGCACTTTGTCATAGATCCAAGAAAGATGCTCATAGCTGGTGGTACTTCCATGGCACATGCTTCCAACACCTACAACCCCTCGCTATAAAAGTTTTATCACAAGTAAGTTTAATTAATTAAAATTTTTAATTTACAAGTTTTAGTTTATTTATAGTTTACTTTGTCTTCATAGGTTGCTAGTAATTTTATTTTTATTAATGTATAACTTTAATTGTTTACTTTGTCTTCATAGGTTGCTAGTTCATCTGCTTCAGAAAGAAATTGGAGCACATACTCTTTCATCCACTCAGTAAAGCGCAATAGGCTGCTATCAAAAAGAGCGGAGAATTTAGTATATGTGCATTCCAACCTACGTCTTCTTTCACACAAACAACATGACTACACACAAGGGGAAACAAAGATGTGGGATATTGAGCCAGAGCATACTGATTTGGATGCTCCTGCTTCTCAGCTTCTTGCATTGACACTTGATGACTCGGAAATTGAGCCAACTTATAGTGCAAGTGCAAGTGGCATTGGCTCATGTAATGTCAATGTCAATGAGGATGAGAAGGAGGAGGAGGAGGATGAAGAATTAGATGATCCATTTGATGATTAAACTTTAAGTTTATATTGTTGAAAGTTGAAACAATGATACTTGAATATTTTGTCATTTTGATATTAAACTTGATGTATATGATGCTATTATCAATTATGGTATGATCATGATGCTATGATTACAAGTTTATGTTTGTTTTGTTGTTCATATGATGCTATGTGACATGCATATTTTAATTCATGCTTATAGGCTTTGATATATATATATATATATATAATTTACATGTTTTTGTACTAACGAACCCAAACGAACCCAAACCCCTTTTCAAAATTTTGCCGTACCGGCATACCGGGTTCTTCGAACCCGAACCCGAACCCGAACCGGCAACTTAGCCTAAATATGATGGCTACATGCAAAAGATGCTCCATTACTTCAGCATGCATTGACATAGCCACCAATTGGTTAAATATTCCTGCCATGAATGTGCCACTATGTCATGTAGCCAAAAGTTTCTCACCATCCAAATGGATTCCGTTGTGATAGGCACTTAATAATTTTTCGGGTTGTGGTTCATTAAAGCGGAATATTCTTCTTACTTGTTGCCAATTCATCCTTTACAAGAATCTTTCAATTCCACGATTGCAAAAGATGCTTTGGACGATTTTTCTGCCTTGAAACAATCTTTTCACTTCTGAAGAATTCCTGAATGCCTGAAAAATTGGAGAGAGAAAAAATTTATTCAAGAAGAATTTTTCCGTGTTTTTATGTTCATCATGCCTTGAGGGAGATTTTTGATCAATTTGCCACTTTTCCTATTTTTCAGGAATTTTTCCGTTTCAGGCTCCAGAATTCAAGAGAGAAAATTCTCTCTTACCTAAATTTTCCTTCGTCTTGAAATTTCTTCATGAATTTTGTTCCTTCGGCGAAATTTCCACTTTGTTTCAAATTCTATCTCAATTTCATCCTTGGGTGTGATTTCTTCCTCACTTGAAATTCCGTCTTTAGTTTATCCTGGAGGAAACTTCATCTTGGAGGAGGAATTCATGATTTCATTTGAGAATTCCTCCATTAACCCTCTCTAGCACTCCTCTCCTGGACTGGGTGTTGGAAACATGTGAAGGAGGAATTTGGTTTGGGAGGAAAATTCCTCCACAACTCAAATTTCCATGCCTTGGAATTCAACCTTCAATCTTGGGTGTCGGAATGACCTTGTGGAGGAATTTTCTTTGGAAGGAAAATTCCTTGACTTCAAATTTCCATGCCTTGGAATTCAACCTTCAATCGTGGGCACTAGAATGACCCTATGGAGGAATTTTCTTTGGAAGGAAAATTCCTTTACTTTAAATTTTCCATGCCTTGGAATTCAACCTTCAATCTTGGGCGCTAGAATGACCTCGTGGAGGAATTTTCTTTGGAAGGAAAATTCCTTGACTTCAAATTTCCTTGCCTTGGAAATCAACCTTCAATCTTGGGCACTAGAATGACCCTGTGGGAGAATTCTCCTTTGGAAGGAAGAATCGTTCCCTTCCTCATTTTGGCACTCTGATGCACACTTGGGCGAAATTTTGGCATAGTGGAAGAATTTAACATGTCCACACCTTCATTCTAGCACTCGTTTACAAACTTGGGCACTAAAAAGGCATGGTCATGGAATTTTGGGGGTGGACGAAAAATCCTCCATCACCCCATTTTCGCACCCAACTACTTTTGGATGCATTTCTCTTGTGAGGAATTCTTGCTTGGTTTTTTATCCAGACTTAGCCATTTTTGCACTTTCCAAATCGAGATGACATGTTTGGAACTTAAGTGGATTTTTGTGCCTTAGGAGATCTTTCAATGCCTTTCCACTTCTGGAGTGAATTCAGATAGCCATTTTTCGACCAACTGCCTTCTTTTTAAACCTTTCCGGATTTAGACAAATATTCAAGAATGCTCAGCCTTCAGTGTCAGGACCCCTACCAGTGAAGATCCTGCCAAAAATAGACTTACCAAAAATAGTAGGTATTTCCAAATGTTAAGATTAGGGCAAAACAGGACGAGACAACACTTACTAGAAATATAAACTTACTAAAACTAGAAACTGCTAAAAATAGTAAGTTCGATTTTTGATGAAATAAAGAGAATCCGAGAGTCAATGAAATGCCTAAAAAATAGAAACTTTCTAAAAAAAGAAAGTTGCTCAGAATTTGCTCAAATTTCACTGGCGGGTTCCTTGGAGGGCTCTGATTCCAATGCAACATTCAGTGTTTTCAAAACCCTAAAGGAAAGGCCTCAAATCCAAGTTTGAAGGGTAAAACCCTAAAATGTACAAAACAGGTTGCAGACTGCCAAATTTGTTTAAAGTTAAAAAAAATTTGCAGACTTGATCAAATTCACCCAAAACAGATGCAAATTGAGGAGACTGAAAAATCTACTACGAAATGACCAAAAGAACCAAAACCAAAAGACTAACAAGGCCTAAAAAGTAGGGGGTTCCCATTTGCAATGGGGCGAGGTGTGAAAACGTCACGACAGGAACCTTGAGAACGAGGTTGCTGAAATACTTGAGAATAATTTCTGCATTGAGAACCAATCTATATCGAAAGAACCAAGAATAGGGGGAACTAAGCCAAAGACCTCAAGAAGTAGAGAGTCTAGAAACAACGAGGAAGGTAACCAAGGTGCAAGGGATGCTTATGGTGGACGTGCAAAGGGCTCACAAATGGTCGTGTGTGCAAGTGTAGCACCAGAATGTCAAGACCAAAGTAGTCCAACTAGGTCCAAGGCACATAGTACATACCAACCCAGAATAATGGTGGCTCCCTCAACGAGTCCAAGTATTGACAGACAAAAACTCCCCAAGTTCACGAGGAATGCATCAAAGGACTCCATAAGGCACTGTAAGACGTGCAGAACCATCTGGTTGACAAGCAGTTAGATTGATAAAGATTATTGGTTAAGGGTGTTTCTCGCAACATTACAAGGAATAGCCATCAACAGGTTCTCGGAAATAGAAGATGAACACATAGAATCTTGGGAATAGTTGAAGGGGTTACAGGCAGAGTTTAAACTCCTACGAGATGATAATGAAATTATTGCTGAAATCTATAATACCAAACATGGGAAGCATCTGAACATACGAGCTTACAATCGTAGGTTGGAGAAGTTGTTGGATAAGATGGGAAACCAGCCAGCCGACGGGTTGAAGAATAGGTGGTTCATCGAGGGACTAATTTTGTCACTGTGAAAGAAAATGAAAGTAGTACCTCTGTCTTGGTATGTAGATTCTTACAATCAGGTGATGGGCATTGAGAGTGAGAATAAAACATCACAAGTAAAGAAAAAAGCAAGCAACAACGAGAGCACGAAGGATTGCAACAATGACAATGAGTCGAAGACAATACAAACCTTGAGATGGGATATGTTGCACATGATGAAGGGACTAAAGGCCGAGAAAGAAAATTCCAAGGAGAACAAAGAAATGTGGTTCACCGATTGTAAAGTAAGTCACATAAAAAGAACCTATCCAAAATAATTGTTTTGTGACATCTATTAGGTACTGGGACATTCCATCAAGGAATGTCCGCACAACCTAAAAACAAGCACATAAGTGCTCTTTGCTCAAGGGAAACAATCAACCCCATCGACCACGCCACCAAAATCACATGCCAATTCTAATGCATCACCTAGCAAATACTGCAACAAGCAAGGAAATAATAGAAACTAAACTAATAACAACAACAAAAGTGGCCAAGAAGCATAATACAATACGACGTGAAGGGGAGACCAATGATTCAATGTTGGAAATGTAATGAAAGGGTTCACTTTGCCAGATACTGCCAAACCAATCATACAACTCAAGAATGTTATTCAAGTGGTGTGGACTCGGGAAGCATGAAGACACCAACTGCCTAAAAAAAGAAAAGGGGTGAACATGCTGGTCATGGAGGAACTGGACAAGGAAGTTTTGTCGATCATGAGATTACAAACAAGGCAATATACCTAAATCCTTGTACAGAGAAGGAGAGACTTCGAGAAGCCAAAGCTGATGTAGAACAAGCAATGGTGAATGAGAGAAAAGCCTCCAATCAAACCACCAATACTCCACTATTGTCAAAGTCTAAGAAAAATATAGCATGACAAGTGCTAGAAACAATAATACTTGTAAAGGTAACAATTATAAGACCTTCTACAAACCATGTCACAATTGAAAATGGCAATCACTAATATAATTGGTGACAACATAGTTGGCCAAAAACAATGTAAGTCACAAGAGTAACGTATAGCGAAACCATCACATGAAGGTAACCAGGCCATTCATCCTATGTTGCTAACAGTGAGCATCGGGAGAAAGTCGATCGTCATCAAAATGGAAATATTGGGGAAGAAGCTGACAAATACCATCGTCGATGGAGGCTCAACAGCCAATGTGTTGCTAGAAGAAACTTGGAAATGCCTTGGAAAGACAACACTCTAGTTGTTGAAGATTTATAGCTGCGATAGAGATCTAAGATAATATCTAACTCCTCCTCTCCACCATGGAGTCTCTTCACTTTCCTGTCGGTGACTCTTCCTCTCCACCATGGAGTCTCTTCACTTCTCTGTCGGTGACTCTTCATTTCTATGTGGCTGACAGTGTAGTTGTGGTTGTCAGTGACTCTTCATGTCCATATGGCTGTCGGTGAAGATGTAACTGTTGGTGTCTTTTCTTCTTCCTTTGTGGTGTCTCTTTACTTGCAATTCCGATTCTTTATATTCATTGCTCTTCTTCTTCGGCAGATGGATAGATATATATTGTTGGCTTCTCTCGTTTGTCTGTAGCAAGTTGAGAATATTGTGTGTGTAGTCTGTCAAATCAGATATATTATATGTTTTCTGTGTTCTGAATTTTCAGACTTGTGAAGGTTTATAGAATGTATAAGAGATGTATCATTTGACTTCATTGTCAAGATTGATTTGTGGAGAATCAAACTTATCTTATTGAGATTGATAGTGTCACCCAACATGGCGTCGAGCCGTTGGGATCACTCATGGCACAAAAAAGTAATGATTAGTTTTAAACATCCATCTCATGTTTAAAAGGTAAAAGAAGGGCTCATGAATATCCTTCAAAAAATGTACATTATTGAGCAGTTTTATTTACTATTCACACAGTGGCTTCTCTTTGTCAATCTTTGTGATCCAACCTTAACAAAGCAAAGGCAAGGATGCATAAAGCTACATCAACTCAAACCAACCCTATTGGATGGTGGATGCGGCAAGGAAAAGATGTGCCAAAGTTGAGGACGCCTGTCACTCATCTTCTTTCATAGGTTGCTAGTTCCTTTGCTACAAAGAGGAATCGGTCCACATATAGCTTCATCCAATCAATCAAGAGGAAAAACATAATCTCCAAACCATTAAAGAAGTTGGTGATCATACATAATATCTTGCAGCAATAAAATCACCAAACCCCTAATTATCAGCAAACTCCAACCTCATGTTGGGATGTTGATTGTCAAGATGCTACATAAATTGATGAGGAAGAGGCACAACAAGGACTAGTTGGGGTTCCATTGCATGAGGCAATCCCTCATAGTGGCACTGACTCAGACTCGAACTCCAATTTTGATGGAAACCTACCAGAGGCAAACACTAACTAGGGAGAACTATATTAACTGTATGTTTTTGTCATTTTGTAGTGACCCTTGCATCCTTTACGCATGTTGTTGTAATTTTATATAATTTATGTCTAAATTGACAATGAAAACATTTAAATTTTGTTAATTTGTTTGTCAATTCTCAAGTGAAATCTCAATTCAAGTTTAATGTTATGCACTAAGGTTCTATAATGTCTATGGTGAATGCTTTATCATTGTTATCATATGAATAATTGAAATTTACTTACTTTTTAAAATTTTCTTTTTTCCTAATAATCATCCCTTGTCATCCCCTAAAAACCTTTAAATTTTGTTAATTTGTTTGACAATTCTCATGCGAAATCTCAATTCAAATCTAATGTTATGCACTAAGGTTCTATAATGTCTATAGTGAATGCTTTATCGATGCTATTATATGAATAATTGAAATTTACTTACATTTTTAAATTTCTTCATTTTAATAATCATCCCTTGTCATCCCTTAAAAAATGGTGAGATAAAAATCCATACCAGAAACACATTTCCTCTTCCCAAAAGCTTGGGGAAGCATAGTTTCAAAACACATAGTTTGATTGTCAGCAACCTTGTAGTGTATATCATGATCATTCTCAAGTTCTATATCATTGAGATCACTAGACTCTTTGGTAAAATTACAAGCAGATGATTCTACTCCAGGAATGCTGCTTCAAATACCACTCCTTGAAGCTAAACTCAACTGTCCTAATTGAATCTCTACTTCAGACATCACTGTGTGTGCAGCAAAGGACACATCAAAATCATTCAGCTCTAGGAATATGTAAACACACAATTCTTATGATTGTGAATCTTTTCTGTCGAGGTGCAAGTTAGAATGTAAACACACCAATTCTTCTCCCTTCTCTCCCAATCAATTGTGTTTTCCCAAAAGAATAAAGGACTATGATATGAATGATAAGATGACCACATGGTCTATAGGTCCTTTAAAAGTGCCTTTATTTTCTAGAATATTTTTGTGCAGTTGTTCTGGTTAAAACCTAATTCTTTTCTCCTAGCTTTGTTTGATTGTCTTGATTTAACCTTTCATACACTAGGATATGATTGCATAATGTGGGAAAAGCAGCCTCATGCTAGAAAATGAAGGAAAAAGAGGACTGACACCATGATCAAACATTTTTTAGAGACATTTCCAGAGCCGATTCTGTCAAACCCAACATGTTTATAATGGCAATTATGTCGACTAGAGCAGATTATAAAATTGTATCAGTTATCAGCATTTTCAAGATGTTTCACGAGCATTTCCATCTCCAAGGTATTTAGGAAATGCTGGAAATGAGAAACATAAAAAAGCCAGGCTGCTTGATGTTTTCTGTAACTTTTCAATATAAACTCAATTGAATACAAGTAGAATAAAAGATAGTCTCTAAATACATCTTTTTGAAACTGAGTTAACAACATTTTTTTTTAATTTTAAATTAAAAAAAAAGGAATATCAAAACATCACAAAGGATACAAGAATGTCATATAGCATGAAATTCAACTCCTATACAACTGGAAATCATAATTTCTGAGTACAAATGACTAATAATTTAAGCATTGATTGGCACCTACAGATGCAAGATGCACACTAAAAGTTGTAATGGATAAAAACAAGACTGAAATTGACCCATACGTACTCAAAGAGATTTGCAGGTGTCTCTGCAAAGTCAATAACAGTTCTTGTCCCTGAAAAATGTTGGTAATCCTGAAAAAAATTCCCAAACAAATTTCCTCAGTGCATAAAAGTTGATTGAAAACAAGATAAACACTATAAGTGTGAATTACTAAATACCGTGCGTGAAAGAAGAGAGTGTATAGCATGGCCGAATTCATGAAATAGAGTTTCTAATTCCCAATGATTTAGCATTGCCTGAGACGAACTTGCTGGAGGAGGGAAATTGCAAACCAATGCAACTACCTGAAAATAATTTGACAGAAAATAAGTCATTGATTCAATCTTTTTATCAGCAAGAAATGAGTTGATCAGCATTTAAAACCTTGTTATCTATACCAGTATAAAAGATGAAATAAAATATTCCTTAATCTCCTTGGGAATATAGTTAGGAAAGCTATTTTTATATATGAAATACTCTATTACCAGTTCACTCCCCTGCATCACTAGATTTGGGTGTGACTTGTTTTGGCTTCAGGTTCAGGTTTGGTTTATTGTGGGTTCAGACAGGGTGGTGCAACTGCAGGACAAAATCATATGGGTACGTCCATGGACATAAGATGAATCTAGGCTGCAATTGCAGAACTCGGAGTGTATATGCAGAGAATCTATAGGCTTTTCCATAATAAAGCTAGTGACTGCATTTCCATTACCGGATGTCTTTTTCCATTCATGTACTCCTGATGATAAATATGTTAGCTGTCATTGCACTGACGACTAACAATGCACAATTTGGTCATGTTTTTGTGGACCTTATTAGAAATCTTCTTGATCTCTATCTGAGCAAGCTGCCGCCTAGACAACTGCTTCTAATTTTCTTGAGTGTATAAATTACAGGTATAGCAGGCATGAAAATACTTTTGGCAGCATTTGTTAAAAACTTCATCTATCTTTTTCTGAGCATTAGAATGGACATTCAATCTTTCCAAATTCTGGAACTCGTTGAATTCTTTGCAAATCCTATAACTTATGAACTAGGCATCAATCTTCATAACTTGCAGACGCTTTGTTTAACCCCAAGAATCGTTACTGCATTCTAATACTTCTCAGAACTTTAATTATTGACCTTTAATGTCCAATCTATATGGAATTTTCGATTCATAGATTCTTATATCTCTCTCTGCCCCTGCCCATGTTTCAGGACTTTGTACTCTGCATAGGATGTATTTTAATGGTGGTTGTGTTCTATATATGCATGTTATGTGGTTTCTTAACTTAAACCCTGTTTTCAGTATTAAATATGCACATATTTAAGATTTTTATGCCTTCTCGTATAGACTAATCCAGTATGTATGACACCCTGGAAAAAATTGCTGCACCAGCAAACCTGAACCTATATATTTTATCAATAAGACAATCATAGAAAATCCAGCCAAGACCTACCCAGAATTGAGAACAAATGTTGATTTACATCAGTAAATGATTATTATTTTTGTCAAACACTGTTATGTTTTCAAAGAGTGACTTATTTACTTATAAATCTATTTGTCTGACATTGCCTTTTATATCATCTTATGCAGTTCACATCCTAAAGTATAGCCAAGCACTAAATGATGTAGCTATTAACTAAAAAAACATATCTTACAGGGAGTTGATACTCTGTTTCAGACAAACGTCTCCCGCCTTTGATTGCAAAATGTGCACACCCTGGATACTTGCCTTTGCGAACATACAAATCCAGATACATGCATCCCAGATCCCCCTGCAAACATTAAATAATGTGATCACATAATAAGAACACATATCGGACTAAAACATGCAAGACTGGAGAAATAATTCCCTTAAATTCAGATAGCTAAATTCATTTAAGATAGTTTAGTTACAATATCCTTGACACTTGTTTATTATTTTTATTAGCAGTAAAGGACAGAAAATTTTCATATTGATGCTTCTGGATATGCATGAGCTGCTTAGGCGAATACAATATAAAGGATTCCAGTTATTCACATAAACTTTTCTCAGAGAATATCCAATAAACTTTACTATAGTAAATTTTGATCCTCCAGGTGTCCACAAACCTGAGTAGCAGAAATTGAGATTATACGGCTTTGCTACACTAATTCAAAACTCATTATCAGACTCCATTTAAAAAGGGTATAGCTCGAAATAACCTCTAAATCATAGGAGTAAGGGGATGCCAAACCAGATAAGTGTACAAAAGAATAATAATAATAACAATAATAATAATAATAATAATAATAATAATAATAATAATAATAATACAAGAAATAAAAAAATAAATATGTTACAAATCAAAAAAATCCAAGAAATCAATGAATTTCTCATTAATAGTAGTAGATAAGATCGTAAAAATCAAAACAGTCTGAGCGATTGAGATCAAGGGTTAACGCAATGGGTTCTCATTGTGATGTAGGGGACTCCCCTAACAAACCCAAAAAACATACTCTTTTACACTATGAGGGTTACTCCACCCAAGATTCATGCATAGTATAAAAAATAAAATTGCATAAAAATTGAAAGAATAGAAATAACTGACTTTCTATTACTTCAATATAAAGAAACACTAATATTCAGAAATTAAAAAGATTAGCCTCATTGGCTTTACGAATCTTGCAAGAAAAACTACAACTCCACTCTCACAAGAAGGAGAACTCTTCTGAACTTCAAATTATCACTCCATTTTGAATGATCCACACCACTCTAGATGATCCACTCTCAGTGATCACTCAACTTTGGATGCTTAAACTCCCATCCCAAGCCTCTATTTATAGTTCTCTTATGCCTCTTGCAATTCTCACGCCCCCTCTAAGAGAGCAACATATGGAACTCAATAAATGCAACACATAGCCAATAGATGACCTTTCAACTTCCTCAAGAAGCCACCTAAAGAGGTGTATTTTCATTTTTCCCAAGTGGGTGCCTAAGAAAGTGTCTTTTCCTATTTTTATGTAACCATTCAATAAATATGAGTGCATGACTCTTTTGCTTCATTTTTCCCACATCCACAAGGGTATTTTTATAATTTTGGCATTGTAAATGATTAAAAAAAGGTATCCCTTCTTGAATAATGCAATTGCCTTTACACATAATCCATAAATATTGAATATTTTCAACCCCCTATGCCCCCTTACACTTTCCTAGGTACCTAGAGACCCATAGATGCTTGTATTTATTTTTATTCATCTGACCTTAACTAAAATTTAAAATAACAATATTTTTTGGATGATACAGGATTGCCCTACACCCCTAGATGTTCCTACATCACATTGGGGAGACTGGAGTTCAAATCCACTTTTGACTTAAAGTAGTAATTTCTAAGTTGTTGCTTGTAGGGAGTCATGTATTTTTATCAGTTGGCTTAGATGCTCGCTTGAGCTATATTTTTAGACTGTCAAAAGTATATCTTTCTACATGAAACACAATGATACAAATTGGTTTATAATTCAAATTTCATAGTAAACCTCTAGTGTATAGCAGTGTTACTAGGAAACTTTTTTCTGAGGAGCCCATTCCAAAAATTTGGAAAACTACGGGGAAATTTCTTCCACATCCCCATGACATGCACAAAAACAGGAACTCCAAAGTAACTTGCCCCTATCCTTGAGGACCTTATAGCTTAACAATTGGACTCCAAACAGACTTTTCAGCTCCTTATTTCCAAGAAGCTTATCCATAAAATCAAAAAGCTCATTTACCCTACAAGTTGAAACTCAAAATGTTAAAATATAAATGAAAGCTTTATTAAACTTACAAATAAAATAAATTTAAGAGGGAAATCCCACAATATGACTCTATGTTGAGAAGAGTAGACCCATCACTCAATAACGCTAAAGAGTTGCTCACATTGTGGACTAAGAAGGCAGCCAATGCTTAAATCTAGTTCACACAGTTTCCATCAGCAATAATAATAAACAAGTGAATTACAATTCTTCTTATAAATTTAGTATCACCTATGTCAGATCAATTATGTTTATGTTTTCCAATTGATGAGACCCCATTGAGAATGAGCCAGGGAATGTTGGCACATCCACAAGTCTCCATTCAAATTTCCTAGTGAAATGACTACTAGAGATGCAACCCATGGAGCACAAATAACAACAAAGCCCCATTATTTAGAAAATTCTCTCTTTGATTACTCTCACAGAAGTTAATAATACCACTACAAAGGAATGCCCCAAATATGTCTTCACCCACTCTACCGCAAGAAACATCCACAGCACTTTCAGTTTATAGTCGATTTACTACAGACCGAAAATGCTTAGTGTCTTGCCTCCAACAATGCAATATCTCTCCCAGCTTCATTCTCCAATCTCCCCTCTCCGTCAACATTGAGCAGCTCGCCTTCAAAAATTTGTTCTTGTTGTTAGGTTGATCAACTTTATTCAAAGAATTATCACACCGTCAGCATTGTTCTCTTAAATTACATTGTTGTCTCTACAATGATTTTCCTATCTTCCTCAACTATTTCTCTCACATGGAATTTCCTTCTCTTGAACATCATATTAATTCTACTCTACTATTGAGTGGTTTCCCTCTGATTCTTTGTGTTCCTCCAGCTACTTCTTCCTTTTGCTTCACTCTATGGCCATACAATTTGAGTGTGCACAAATATGGCACGTTACTTTCTAAACAATCAACAAATTATTTCCTTAAATAAGGATGTATAAGACGAGCAAGTTAAAACAATGCGAGACACGCAATGGATTTCAAAGAATTGATTTTGTTCAATTAATCAAGGAGACAAAGCTCCTTTAAATAGAGTTACAAAGACGATGTTTCTAAAAGAAACAATCGTTAACTAGAGGCGAAATTAGAAACAACTTAAATGACCATTAATAACACAAAGAGAAAGATATTATTCTAATACCCTCCCTTAATGGCCATCGTTCTAATTACCAAGAGAAATAACAGAGAAGGTTGCCCCCTTCTTCTCAGAACATGCTGCAACAGAAGACAAGAGCCTGCCACTAACTCTGCCAGAAATTGCAGAACTTCTAGAGATACCCAAAACAACACCAGCCGTCCAACCTGATGTTGGAGAACTGTTCCTCCCTGTAACTAGAGACACACCAAGAACAGTTGTCACGATTTTGAGGAAAAAATCGGCAAACCCTCCAAACTATTGCAGATGAGCAAGATGCCCGAAAAATAGACTGCAAACAAGAGACTAGTGCAGATGTTCGCACAACAACTCCAGGTGCGACTAAAAACAGACTGCAGCAAAGTACAATTTTTGAGGAAAAAATCATAAACCCTCATGATTTTTTTTTTACAGGAACAAAAAATATTTAAAAACCCACAGATAATTTTTAGGACAAAATTATTAAAACCCACAGATTTTTTCAAGGGAAAAAATATTAAAACCCATCAGAATTTTTTTTAGGTAAAAAACTATTAAAAACCGAAACAAACATCGATGCCCATAAGCCATCTTCACATATTTTGAGGCACAAAAAACGAGGTACTGAGAAGATGCTAAGTGCACAAAACCTAACTGCCTTCCAACATCAAGTTGGTCAATGACACCATCTTGCACGTTTCCCAATGCACAGAAAACGAAAAAACTGAGAAGAGGCGTTGGCACAGAATTCAAAAAATTCGAATCCCAATGCAGAAACAGAGGCATATGCAGGTACAGACTTCAAAAAAATGAGGTATGATGGGCACGAATTTCAAGAAAAAAATTCTGGCTGACCCAGAAAAATCTGAAGACAACCCAAAAATCCTTGCGAAAAACCCAGAACGAATCTGCTGTCGGAATCTGGATCCGCTGGCTCGAAAATCAAGGCACGAAAATTGAGGCACCCAGAAAATTCTGATGACGACCCAGTTGAGATCTTGAAAAACCCACCACGAATCTGTACTCAGAAAAAAATTTCGACTGAATCTGGAGGGTCAAAACCCTAGCCGAAAGTCAAAAAACGCGGGTTTGACCAAGTTGCAGGTTGCAGAAAAAAATGGCGGGTCTGTACCGCGCCGAAAAATGCCGAAAACCCTCGCTAGACAGACTCGAACAGGAAGAATCCCGTTACACGCCATAAACACAGTCCAAAACGGACTTTTGAACACAATTTTTTCGAAAATCTGCAGCAAAACTAAGAGGCCCGAAAAATCTCGGAAAAGAATTCACAAATTCTTTATTCGGGCTCTGATACCATAAAACAATGCAAGACACGCAATGGATTTCAAAGAATTGATTTTGTTCAATTAATCAAGGAGACAAAGCTCCTTTAAATAGAGTTACAAAGACGATGTTTCTAAAAGAAACAATCGTTAACTAGAGGCGAAATTAGAAACAACTTAAATGACCATTAATAACACAAAGAGAAAGATATTATTCTAATACAAGTTATGCAGATTGCAATAAGAAGAGAGTTAGGGTCATAAGAGAGGTACCAAGTCAAAGGTAATTAGACACTTCATAACTGATAAAATCATTAATAATTTGCGAAGATATGTGTCCTGGTTCAACATGCATAAATGTAGGAAAATTCATCAAAAGGTATACATTCTGCAACATCAACAAACAAGGGACTTGAAGCTAGGAATCTATATCTCTATTGAAGAGAACTCAATTATACTGAGAGGTGGAGTGAATCAGTATAACAACAAAATTTTACTTTCAAAACTTAGTTAATCACAATAGCAATACTTCAAAACTTAACCATCCACTGCAGTAACATAAATACAAGATCTAGCAATTAAAATCACAAGAACACACAATTTACATGGAAACCCTTGCAAGAGAAAACCACAGCAAAATATTGCTTGTATTAGAAACTTCTTACAAACTGTGTAGGCACCAATCCGTAGGAGACACCAATCCCCTTTAGATGATTCGTAGGCACCAACCCACTGGAGATAACAATCCCCACAACTGAGCACCGACTCAACAAGAGACACCAATCTCCTTGAATATAAGCCACAAACCTCCAAAAGAATGATGTGATGAGTACTTGATCTTCTTATTGAATAAGACCTAACTCTCCTACACAAATCTGTTTAAAAAGCGTCTTCAAATCTACTTATAATCTTCAATAATTTTCTGCTCATAGGTAAGAAATACTTCACCTTAGAAACTGCTCACAATCTTCAATTATTTCTGATCATAGTTCTGCACTAGATCTTCTCTAAATGGGAATAATATTCAATGAATGCTTGATGAAATAAACTCCAAATGATCTTTCTTTTTATTCATGCAAATGCAATCCTTCACCTAATGGATGCAACCTCTATGTTGGTTGGCCAAGGAGAATATTTAAATATTTTATTTTACTTCTGTTTGCTTGGCCAAAGTGGGTGCTCCAACCAAGGGGGGTTGGCCACAAGAAAAATGTTTTTTATTTAATTTTATTGCAAGCCAAGTTAGGGCACACCTCTCAAGGGGTCGTCCCTTATTAAAATTATATTTAAATACATTTTTGATTCCCATAAATGGGTCGGCCCAAGAGGGGGATCAACCACAACAATAAATAATAAGTTTGCAATTTTTAACTCAATAATAGATATATAATTGATCTCCTCCTTACTTGATGACATCTTGATAATAGTGCCATAAATTTGGCACAAGCTAACCTCCATCAAATATGCCACGAAATGCTCTTTTGACATCAATGACTATAATCCAACGTCTAGTAGTACCCAACTAACCTTGGGAGAGCATATTTACAAACTTTATATCCAAACTAAAAAAACAACATGAAAGGTAATGCTTATTTATTACTAATTGTGGAGTGTTTCAGCAAGATTTATATGTTAATACCATGTTGCAAGCCTATATCTAGACAAAAAAGTGCACAGAATCTTTTGAGACATGTGCAGGTTCACTCTAGTTTGCCAATACCCTTTGAAGTAAAATTTCAAAAAATTGTTGTAGGATGGACACCAAGTTGCAGAGACCAACTACTTCGAACCAACAGATTGATGACTAAACCAAAAGGGTAAACATTTGTTGGGGGCATATAATCTAAATAAACCCAAAACATAAGATATCGGTAGCCCAGTGTAGCCTCAATAGTCTTCGACATACAAACCAGTGAAGGGTCCTTTGGTTTTGGAGGAGGTCAATAGGGAGATGGTCCCTTGAGATTGTATCCATTCATTGATAGGCTCTTAGAGAGGACAAAGTTCCCTTATTTCTCCCAATCCTGAGTCCTGCCAACCGATATGAGACATCTAAAGTTTTGCATGGTATGTAACCTATGATCAAGGCACTACAATGCATCTATGATGTGGCAGAACATTTTAATGTTGTGGATCATCCATCTTAGTTCTGGTTGATAACAAAAGGCCAGGTGCGTACAGAATTCTGAGCAAGAACGATACCAGCTGAAATTTACCCAGACCCATGTCAACCGAACATGGCTAGAGCATGGCACTCTAGAGATTCAAACTGAATGACTGCTCCCTCCTCCTAGCCATACCATAACCTATCCCATGCAAAAGGTGGTGTACTCTTTACAAATCATTGTGCGTATCTTTTACTACCAGTAACTGTTGTTAAGATTTTCCGTATCAACAATGCTGCACAATGGAGGGGATGGAGAATGCTAAAAGGGATATTGCAGCATCAAAGAGTAATCTCAATGGTAAACGGGTTGTTTTCAAAAGCAGCAAAATCAACAAACTCAGCTCACCCAAGCCTACAAAGAGAGGATTATCGAGTTCAAAGGCGAACTGGGGGTTGCTGAGAAAGAGGTTGTGCCAGTAAAAGGCAAGGTTCAGGAAGCTGCATGAATGATGAAATGTTCATGAGAACATGAATTTGTAGCATCAAATAATTCAAACAAAGACCAAATGGATTTTATGCAGAACTCAAGCAGCTCAAGGCAGAATAAGAAGCCTCATCGGGTTCACAACCACTTGAAGCTCCCATTCATCCACGGACATCCTATTCTTCACCTCCTCCATCCACTTCTTAAGTTTTTCTCCCTTTTTGTTGTTATTGTCAGAAGTAACTCCAATCCTTCTAAATATAAGGATAATATAGACTGTAGTGTTGTAATAAATAATTTTTTTTTTTAAGCCAATGTTGCAAAGTTAATCCTTGTGACTTGTGAGTATTTGGTAGTGATATAACAACTTGTGGTTCAGTTGTTAGCAATTGTTTTAACTAGCAAGTGAATAACCATAAATCTTATCATTCAAACAGTAAGTTTTCTGTGGGGTTAAAATGATGTACATCAAATTTTCCCTACACCAAGCAACTGTATTGAGCACCACATATTTAAAATATCTTTAACCATTCTATATTGTTATATTGTGTACAGTTACTTCATTTACTATTGCAATTGAGGTTCTTTGCTATGATAGTATTAATTAGCAAACACACTTAAGCAAAACCAATATTATAGAAATTACCTTCTTGTCAAGATCCAAGTTATCATCTAAAGAGTTGTTTGTCAAATAATTTTATTTTATTACATCCTGATCCAATGATAGCCGCACAAGCACAGCATAACACACAATTGCATGATTTGAACATTTTTAAGATTCAGGTAAACTTCTTACCTCTATTGGATGATGGAGGATCAATTTCTGCACATCAGGATGCCAAGATTCTCCAGGAGCCATGGGCACACGATCAAATGATGCACCAAACAAAGATCTTACAACTATGTTGAGACCTTCTAAGCACTGAGACAGGGGAAAATATGATGCAATTACCTGCAGATCAAGAAAGAGGAAATACGTCATGGTTAATGGAAAGGGATACCCAAAATAAAATTTGTACACTTCAAACCAAATTATACAGCTGAAACATCATCTTTAATGTATGAAATATGGATAAAAAATCACTGCTCTTCATTACAAATTCACTACCAATGCATTGTGCATTCAAAGATCCTTTGAATAATCAAGAAGAATGAGAAATGAACTTACAGCAGATTCCAAATTGCAGGCAGAAGATTTCATCATGCCTGTGTAATAGGCTTCATCCCAGGGTTCAACACTTTCATCAACTTTATTGGAGACTTGTTTCTTAAATTCAGTGATTGAATGAAGCTCCTAATCAATTAGATAAACAAAGCCATTATTTAGTTCCATTCTGATTGAAAGGACAAAACTGAATGTGACTATCGCTGATCCTTTCAATCCATATTGTTTAATGGATAACTGGAAAGCTGCATACGCAACAACAAATACCCTGACGTAACCATATACAACTTTATTGTTGATATCATCTACAAAGTGCACACTTAAGAATCAATGGCCAAAAAATCAATTTTTTGAAATCAATAATTTTTACAATATACACCAAGATTTAAATGGATTAATAAGCTAGCTGTTATTTGGAAAAATACTAATCTATTTATATAGCAAAAAATACATTTTGTGAAGCACAACCTTCTAATGTTTCTCTAAAGGGCTTCTAACCCACACACACATTCCAGGCAGGATCTGCTTTTGATTTGGCATAAACAATCTTCTAATCCTCCTAACCAACAACATGGGTTACTAGAGAAAACACCCATTACTAGGTTTCCCTTCAACTCCAAATCTTCATAAAATTTATATTTCTACAAGATCAAGAGGGAATCCAATGCTTCCCCCTATGATTGTCCAGCCTGACCCTTTGGCCTTAGACATTATTCTGCATTAGCTCTCTTGTGGTTGAGGATGATGATGTTTTTGGTTCTTCCATACCAAACCTTGTTAAAGACGTGTGACAGCATTGGTTTAAACTTTAATCAATAGATCCCTCTCACATGCCTATTAGTACTGATAATTAGACCATATAGTTTGGGGATTAACTGTTGTAGGTTTACCCATAGTAGCAAAAATCGTTTGGGGAAAAAATTGACAAACCAAAAGTATAAGATTTTTCAAAAATTTGGGAAAAAATCGGACTTAGAAAAATAATTAAAATTGTCCAGAAAAGAAAGAAAAACTATTTTTTTTAAAAACTTAAGGGCATTTCCACCATAGTTACAAGACTTGGACTCGGCTCGGACTCGGTAAGCTGATATTTGACTCGGACTCAGACTCGGCTAAGACTCGGTAAATTGAAAAACCCAAGAAATTCAAAGATTTTTAACAATTTTAAACTTCTTTCATGTATTTTTTAATAAATAAACCTCAAAAACACAACAATCTCATCAAATAGAAACTACTTTGAACACATACACAAGTTTACATTCATCGCATAAGTATAAACGCAAATTTTAGGCTTGAGCTGAAGGAAATAAGCTAAACTAAATAACACATTGTAAATATAAATTGTGTCAAATGTCTACAAAATTCATGGAATATGAAATCCATGGCATCAAAAGTTCAAAGCATATATCAACATAAAAGCTAGAGCCTAGAAGTCTAAGGCTTAGAGGAGCCAATACATTCTATTTTAATTTTTAAAGTTACAATGCTCCTCTGAGCCTTAGACTTCAGAGGAGCATTGTAACTAGAGGAGCCTAGTGTCATGTCCTCTCCTTGATCGTTATACGTAACCTAATGAAGCCATTATAATTATTAATATAGGAAAACTTATTAATATTTAATTACTAATAATATTATTTTTAAATTATTAATATTTATCATATTTATTAAATATAATATTCTTGAAAATATTTGAATAAAATAAATTATGCATACCCTTAACCAAGTCACATGTTTCATAACTATTCATCAATCATTATCAACGTTCATGATTAATCATCTTAAATCAATATTGTTTAACATTAATAAGTCACTTGTCAAGATGCTTAAAAATAGTGATGTCCCCGTCCAATCAAAGATTAGTTCTTTGAGACCATTCAAATTCGAGATGTCTCCTATGGAGACGAATTTGAAAGTAAGTTTCAAAGTCGTGTGGTAACCATAAAACTTTGACACCAATAAACAACCAAGAAATAAAGAAATTATAATATCGACTTATCAATAATTAGTCTTGAATATCATCGAATGGAAGTAATGGACTCATCGACCTCTTATCCTGAATTGACAAGCGAAGAATAACTATTGAGTGGTGGATATCAATCTAAGTAATGCTAATCAAGCATTAAAGAAGATAGTCAATCAAAGTTTAATAAGATTGGTCAGTATTTACAGCGAATGCTAGACAAGCATCAGAAATTGATTAAGATAAATATCTTAGCCATCGATTACAATGGATACCATTAGAAGGTTAATCATCGATAATAACAGAAATCGACAAGCAAGAAATTCATATTAACAGCTATAGTTATGATGATCAATATCCCTCAACTATATTTTCAAGTATACCTAATCGATAATTAGAGAAGATATAATAATCAAGGTTATTGTCAGCGGTTGTGATTAAGCTATGAGAAGTCCCGGTAATAATTAGTTATCAGCGATTACCATAATCAGACCGAATTATGTATGAAGGCGATGCGATCAGTATAAGGAAGGGAGGCGATGATGAATAGGCACGAGTCCTGTCTGTTGCAATGTAACTCATCATTTACCAAGATATAAGAAAGCAGTCCTTATCACTTCAATGGGAATTATGGATTAGAAAAACTTATTTCCATCTATTATCCTTAACGGGATCTGCACATTGAAGATATTGCCTACTTGGCTAGATCTGTTGCAAGTGAATAACTATATACATGAGATGGAACCTTGATTGCAAGGGTCAACAATTAGGAAAGAAAGTTCGAATTGGATTAGTGGCAGCCAACTACGGTTGCTGCATAGCAGTATGCCACGTCATGTTTTAATGTTTGTGATTTAGGCCTGCATTCTATTTGGAATAATAATCATTGAATAAACCATATATATATATATAAATATATACACACACATATATATATAGATACTAATTCATACAATAATTTAAGGAATATAAGGGCAGGGATTGGATAGAGTCATTTTTTCCTTGGCTTTGCGTGTTCGGGAGATTAGCAGAGCCCGAGGGTTTTATCAAATGGTGTAGGTGATGACACGCACATATTACAGCGCTCTCCTTTCTTTTCTTAGACAGAAGAGGCAGATTTGCTTGGATTTTGTCTAGACGGAAACCTCGATATAGTCTCCCGATCGGCTATTTTAGGAACATGGATGATTTGCAGGGCAGTTCTCGGGTTAGCAATTTGCAAAGACCGGATTTGGTTCCTGAGGAAGCTTCCGCTCCAGTTGTCACAGAATCATGGTTCATCACTTCGGGCTGAGTTGCATGTGTCGCGAGGAGGCTCTAGCAAAACAATGCGACCAACTGTTTGACACCGATGTCGATGGGCAGGAAGCAATTGTCGCAATCATTGAGGAAACGCTCAGTAGAGAAAGGCATTGGTATGATGGATTTATCTATGAATCCATTCTAAATCTGTTAGTGGATATTCTTCCTTCCAAGGAAGCTTGCATTAGAAAATGGATGGATTCGTCAGGGTAGTAGATGCCAATGTTGTTGGTAACACTGTCATGGAACTGGAAGAAGAGTGAGCGAGTATTCTGGGTCCCTTCTTCAACCCAGCGTGCTTCCTCTCGGACGTGGAGGCTTCAAACACTAAAGATGAGTTTCAAGTTGCTGCAAAAGAATTGCAGTCAAAGAAGGAAAACTTCATGGGCAATGCTTGGGACGTATTTCGTGCAAGGGTCTCTACTGGTGATTTGGGCCCATTTCAAAGGATGATGAACGAAGATCGGTGCTGGTTGTCAGACAACAATATTGAAAAGGTGGCGAGTTTGGGTGATCGCATTGCAACTATTCTAAGGCTTATGTAGTGGAATGGCTGTGTTTGGATATTGTTTTTTTGTTTTATTGTATGGACCATATCCTTTTGAGGGTCCAGTGCTTATGTAATACTGTCTATTATCAATATAGGGCGCTATCCCCACAACAGATAGCACTTACTTAAAAAAAAAATAATAATAATTTAAGGAATATGAATTAAAGCATAGTAATGTATAATAATATATGTTAATTATCGGTAAATTGGTAGCTCTCCCACAAGAGCATTGTAACTAGAGAACTCATTATCATCTCAAGTACATGCAAAATGTATGGTCATTGCATGAGCATGTTTTGTTTATTTAAATTTACACATACCACTTCATTATTTTCCAATGTGTTGTATATGAATCTAGGTAGAAAGAATTAGTTGTTTAACCAAATAAGTGATCTTAGATTCCTTAACTAGGTGGTTTACCATGGTGCAATCGCTGGAAATAATGTGTGTGGTTCATTATTGGTAGTGGCTTAAGCATCTCCACAGGTGAAGAAATCATTGTGCAAGCAGTTCATGATGCAGTTAGTATCCAATACCGTGTGAGAAGGAATGTCCCTGGAAGTGAAGAACGTTGCAAACAAATCAGCTGTGCAGATCTTAATTTGTTCGTAAAACCAGAAAGAATTGCTTTATGTTGTTATATGGAGCCTAATCAAACTCAGAGGTTAAATTTTCCCCACTTTTATTGGCGCAATTTCCCCCCAAATTATTTAACAGAGGTTTGCGGGCAGCGCCCCCAAGTCGGGGTTAAGGGGCAGCGGAGTCCTAGGCTCAAGACTCAGCAAGTTTGTGCAGACCCGGCCAAACTCGGCCGAGTCCGAGTCCAAGGTCCTTTGGCCTCGGCAAAGGTGACCCGCCTTGGGACTTGCCGAATCTGGGCCAGACTTTGCGAGTCCTGTAACTATGATTTCCATAGCATAGAGATATAAAGAGAAAATAAAATAGAGTTTAACCCATGAATTTTAGAAAATAATTTTTTGTTGTTTATATTCATATTGCTGATTATGTACGCAAAAAATATTCAATTAACTTTTTAAGAGGGCAGTCACCAAATAGTTGTTTAAGTCTGACATCATATATTACTCGAGTCTATGAAGTAACTGAGATCAAAAGTCAACAGATAAATAGTAAAATTGGAAGCCATTTTGAAGTGATCCAAGAATTTCATTGTGATTGAGGCAAGGAGTTTTGTAGGGTTAATTCAATATTTTAGAAAGCTTATCATATCATATTCCACAATTGCAATGCTTTATATCATAGCAACAAAAATTGTTTGGGGAAAAAATCGGCAAACCAAAGTAAAATATTTTTTGAAAAAAATGGGTAAAAAATTGAATTTTAAAAAATCGTAAAAAAATTGTAGAAAAATAGACACAAACTATTTTTTTATAAAACTTAAGAGCATTTCAATAGCATAGAGATATAGAGTAAATAAAATAGAGTTTATTGGGGTTATTAAGATGATTTAAATGTAAAATGTTCAATGAACAAAAGTGACAATATTGTAGCCATGGAAATAACATACATAGAAATGATGGCGTGGATGGTAAAAATTGTGAAATTGTATTTTCAATGATTTCAAATAGGCAATAACATTATAGTGTCCGGATAGACTAATTAGTGAGAGAATGAGGAGCAGGCTTTGAGGGTTTCAGAGACAGTTTCAGAATGGCAGAAAATCTAACATGAACAGTTGGAGAGAACCTTTGAATCGTGGTAATACTAGTAAAAAAGAAGTGCCATTAGAGGCGGAAGCGGAAGATATGGAAATTGACATCACAAGCGAAGTTGAAGAAGAAATGGATTTGTGGATAAAACACGCAATCATCGGCAAATTCATTGGACTCAGATCAGCAGAAATCAAATCAAAGATTGGGTGTATAGCAATTGGGATTCCAAAGTGGTTATCAAATTCATGCCTAAGGGATTTTTCATTGTCATCTTCATGGATGAAGAAGTGAGAAACAAAATTTTGATTCAATAGAATTGGTTCGTGGAGGACTACCCATTATATTTGCAGCCTTGGCAACCCAATTTCAATCCATTACCCTTGGCGGTATACAATCATCTTGTATGGATTCGTTTGTACAATCTTCCTTTAGAATATTGGAATGATTCATGCCTTGAAAAAATTGGAAGATCATTGGGCACGCTGATTGATATTGATAATGGAATTATGGAAAGTGATTCATACTTGTATGCAAGGCTGAAGATCGCGTCTGTGAAAAAGATTCCTTCTAAACTATCACTTTTGTCAGGGGACAATGTTTGGATGCAGCAAGTGGAAGTTGAAGCATATCAGCCGACTTGTGGGAGATGCAGTTTAAAGAGCCATCAAAGTGCAGATTGCAGAGTCTTTGTCAATCCTGCAAGAAATGCCAACAAGTGGGTCATGAAGTTGAACAGTCAGTTAACAGTTACAAATTGCTCTAAACCGCCATCCCCTAAGCAATATTACTTTTGTGCACGGTTGGAAAATGCAAACGAGGATGATGTTAGATTGTCCCCATCCAGACCAAATCCTATCAATCACAAAGGTCTTTCAGATAATGAAATCAACTATGATTTGGATTCGGAAGATGAGTTTCATTTAGATGACGAATTGGACAACATCAATCCCAAAAGCATTAGTCAATCCGCAAACATTTTGTTGGGTAAGGCTAAAGGTGTCAAAGGTAGGAAAAGCAACCGCCAGAAGAGAGAAGACAGGGCCAAAGAGAAAGGGATTATTAGCGTGTTGGAATTCATGAAAAAAGCCAAGGCAGATGGATTCTCCCTTGGTGCGAAATGAAGATAACTACTTGGAATGTCAAGGGACTTTCAGCCCCTGACAAAAGTCTCTTGGTCAAACACGCTTTGGCTAGAATATCGAGTGAAGTTATTCTGCTACAGGAGACCAAGCTAAATATGGACAAAGCATCAAGTTTTTTTTTTTCATGCAAAAATTGGGCTGGTTTTTTTCAGGTGGATTGGCAACCTTAAGGGACCCTGATAAAGTTTTAATTAAATTGATTCAGAAATCTAAGAATTGGATTTACTGCTGGGTCAATTTTTTAAAAGAAGACCTCAAGTTTCCATTGTTTAATGTGTATGGGCCTACCAAAACAGAGGACAAACTCAAAGTATGGTCTGAAATTACGGAGCAAATCAAAACTACAGATTGGGAGAAAGCGATGGTGGCGAGGGATTTCAATGCATTGCTTGATATTGATGAAAAGAAGGGAGGTTTAAGAATGTCCAATCGAGTTATGCAAGACTTCAGGGACTTTGTTTTCAACAATCATCTTTTTGATGTGGTACCGAAAAACGGATGTTTTACTTGGACCAATAGAAGAGCAAAGTTTGCAAGCATTTCAGAGAGGCTTGATAGACTTTTTGTAGGACCGTTCTGGGTTGAATCTTCTTTTAACTTGGAATCAAGTTCTTGCCTATTTCCCTCTCAGATCACTTCCTGGTTCAGACTTGCTTCAACGCTTCTCAAGCAAAGGTCAAGGGGAATTTCAAGTTCTTAAGTATGTGGTGGAGGGATCCTAATTTTCACAAAAATCTGGAGACATGGTGGCTAGAGAGCAATATTTTTGTTGGCACACCCAACTTTTGTTTCTCTCAGAGGATGAAGTTTATCAAAGATAAAATAAAACTTTGGAATCTGGCCTCTTTCAAAAACATATTTGCTAAGAAAATCAGAATAGAGGAGCTTGACCGCTTGAAAAGTTCGATCATTGTTAATGGCAGTCGGAAGACGATTTCTTAACAGAAAAACAATTAAAAATGATCTTTCTGAAATTCTGCTTCGAGAGGAAATCTATTGGCGTGAAAAATCAAGGGAATTGTGGATTAGCGCGGGAGATGCGAACACCAAGTTTTTTCATGCATCTAGTAAAGGCCAAACAAGGAAAAAACAAAATTGATTCCATCAAGAATTCGGAAGGGATGCAATTCTCAAAGATAGAGGAGATTGAGGAAATTGCAGTAGAATATTTCAAACAGATTTTGGGTTCGGTGGATGGCCAAACACATGGTGGTTTCTCAAATCTACTAGAGGTTATTGATAGAGAAGTAACTCCGGAGGACAACAAATATCTGATGTGCCCTTTCACGATCAAAGAAACCAAGGACGCCACTTTTGCGCTCCATCCCCACAAGGCACCAGGCCCGGACGGGGTGACTATGGAATTTTTCTAGAAGTGCTGGTGCTTCATGGGAGAAGACATCTGGAAGGTTGTTGAAGAATTCCGCAAGAAAGGTAAGTTTCTCAAAGAAAATCAACAACACCATGATCGCATTAATTCCCAAAAAGAAGACTTGCGAGACCATGGCCGATTACAGACCAATCTCGTTGTGCAATTCTCTGTACAAAATCATATCCAAGGCTATGGTCAATAGATTGAAGATTATTCTGGATAAATTGATCTCCCCTGAAAAACATGGCTTCACACCGAGGAGGGAGATCGCAGACAGTATTATCACTGCGGCAGAGACCATTCATACCATGAGAAGAGACACGAAGCATGGAATGATTGTGAAGCTAGATGTTAGCAGAGCCTATGACCGGGTAATTTGGACCTTTCTGTTTTCTAATCTAGAGCAATTTGGTTTTGAGAGAGGTTGGCTAAATTGTATCAAACATTGTGTTTCTTCCATATGCTATTTGATCATTGTTAATGGCTCGATGTGCGGTTTTTTTCATGCCACTAACGGGTTAAGACAAGGAGATCCCCTGTCACCCTTCCTATTTGTTCTGATGGCAAAAGCTCTTGGTAGAAATATTAAAAAGTTAGTGGTTCTAGGTAGCTGGAGAGGCATTTCAATTCATGAAGATCTAAATCCTATATCTCATTCACAATTCACTGATGACACTATTCTTTTTTGAGAAGCCATGGAGAGGGAAGCAAAGACAATCAAAGCCATCTTGGAGGAATATGAGGTTGGCTTAGGGCAAAGCATGAACAAAACTAAGTTTGTGGTCTACTTCATCAATACTAGCAAGAGAACCCAATTGAAGATTGCAAACATTTTGGGTTTTCAAATTGGTGAGTTCCCCATCAAATATCTTGGAGTGCAATCGTCTGCAGGGAAATTCCAAAACAAGCTTTGGGAGGAGGTGATACACTGGATGTGTCTGCGGAGATTGAGAAATGGGTGCTCCAGGATGGAGTACCAACTGATTTGATGGCTGAGCGACTAGATACATCAGCTATGGAACTTGATTCATTATTGGCATATGATGCACCAAAGCTTGGCTTAAATTCTGAATTTGATTGGCGGCCACGGGTGACCCCAAATTGAGCAAAGGTCCACTAAGATTCTGACGTAATATTTTACTAACTTCTATCGCCTTCGCATACACTTCGTTCAAACTAGCTGGATAGGGATGAGTTCGCACAAACATAGTTGTAAGTGGATCTAAAGCATGATAATATATCTCTCAAGCATCTGGAATAAGATAAGGAATTTGCAACCTTGTGTAAGCTTTCTTGAATCGGTTGTTGAATGAATTGATAGGTTCATTCTCTTGTCTTTTGCATTCAACAAACTGTCTATGCAACTCCAATGGGGAAATTTGGATTCCAAACTTTCCAATGAATGTCTCTTTTAACTCCTCCCATGTGGTGATGGATCCTGCAGGTAAATGGATGAACCAATGATACGCTTCTTCTCCTAAGGAATAGGAAAAAAGCCTGCAAGCAACATCCCCATACTCAATTGGTCTATTTCTCAAATGGTTTTCAAACGTCTTGATGTGATCTTCTATCGTCCGGCTTGAGTCACTAGCATTGTACTTCGAACAGAAATTCTCCGGATTCTTTAGCATCTCATGAATGTCATTGAATGCGAGCGGTGACGGGTTGGTAACCAACCAGGTAGCACCGTTTGGAGGTGGTCCTTGATTCTTGGCCATCTCTTGGTCTTCTTGTTGAAACTGTCGAGCTTCCTCTTGATTTGGATCTGGAGGATCTGGAAAAGTATTGTCTTCTCTCAGCACGTCCCTTGGATTGAATAGTCTATCTCTATCTGCTATATCTGAATTCGGTGAAGTCTCCCGCCTTCCAAGTCTGGATCTGCGAGGAGTCCTCAACTCGCAATGTCTTCAATCTCCAAGAGTAGATCTTAGAATTCTCTGAAGTCTCTCGGGTGAAAAGGAATTGATGCGATCCAGCATGATCTATCTAGGATCAATCCGGACTTGTTGTAATCTTTGAGCAAGTAAATCTCTTTCAATCTGCTCCTCAATTTGTTCGTCAATTCGTTCAGCTATCTCTTTTTCTTCTTCCAAGATAAGAGAAACTCCGATGTATTGTGGTGCACTTGTTTTCACTTCCCAGGCAAAGTTGTTCAAATTGGATATAATCTTCCTTTTGTCTCCCAAGTTCAGTTGCTTGAGCTCAAGTTCGTCCAATTCAAGCTCGTTCGTTCTATCAAGATCAGGTAGCACCATGGTATTTCATACTAACTTGATGTAATATCCCTTGGCTAATCTGACCATGTTTTGCTTATATGAACACCAAGGAATATTGTCAAACATTTGGCATACAATGTTTGAAGCCACTGTAGTGAATTCTTTATTTGTCTTCTTTGGGTTTGTAGGCTGCAAATGAAGTTATGGAAAGCTTCTAACAATGCAAAGTTGTTATAGAAATGATATACTAGCTGTTTTAGACCTTTCCACACATATGTGATGACTGAAATTAACTAGTACAGCTAGTTGACATTAAGACAAACACTTGTCATGCATCCCAAAGTACACCTACAGCCATTAGGCATTTAAGCAAACAATTGGCATGAAAGCTAAATGGCTGATCAACGTTGAATGTTACCATGAATGTGGAATATGCAAATTATATCTCCATTTAACATATGCAACCTCCAAATATTTCATGATATAACCATAATAGAAAATGATGCAATGAAGTAATGATTTTCTAATACAATGACCATAGATAGAAAACCTGGTATTTCAATGGCTGCCTTGATATATTGGTTTGATTCTCCTCATATGCAAATCCCTTGTCAAATATATATAGCTGTTCAACCTTTCTAAATCCCCTTCTATAGAACTCAAACTACTATAGCGCACTGTTCACGGCACTGTTCATGCGCACTATTCACGACACTGTAGCAGTGGATGAAAAAACTTGCAATCTGCTCTTAAAACCTTGAATAACTTGTCGATAATCTCTCCCAACAAGAATGATATAACTCCATGTGCCAAAGAAGGATGATTCACAACCAACTATAAATGTTCTTCAACAATAAACTTCAAACCCTTGTAGAAAACTTCACCAATTTGCACAAATGAAAGAACAGAAGTATTCTTTCCCACAACTGCAATAATTCAGATGTTATTTCACACCTTCAAAATTGCTATCAATAGGAAGTTTTCGTTTCTTATGATCAAAGAAGAAAATTGCGAAAGCCCTAGGCTCCACAATAAAAATCAATCAAAATACTATTCATCAATTGGATGCCGAGAATGAACTCTTGCCTTTCCTTTTATTCTTTCTTTAAGAGAACTCAAACACCTTCCTGGCCAATGTGGGATAAAAGATTTATTCCCACATTAAATTATTCACTTAACGCACTTTATTATATTAAAGTGACTTTATTATATTAAAGTGACTTTATTATTATAAAGTTACTTTAGAACTTTATAATAATATTAAAATATTAAATAAATCACTTAAGTCACTTAAACTTTAATATCTCTTGACGTACTTGTCTGATTGCTAAGCCATCTGAGCCAGGAGTCGACTCTCCCTGTTCTCCATGTGATTGGATGCCTGTCTAAAAATAGAAACCCTGAATAGTGACTTACTATAAATAGTAAGTATGTGGAACTGAGTCTAGAAATAGCTGCAAAGGCCCAATCAAGGTCGACACTGCCAATAAGCCCTGCTCAGGTGTCTTTCTATTAATAGGAACCCTGACTCTCCCAAAATAGTAACTTACTATAAATAGTAAGTGTGCCAATCTGAGTCAAAAAACCTGTGCAAAGGCCAAAACCTGAATCCAGCTGAAGAGTAATGTCTCTAATCACCAAGTAACTGCCACACGAGGCCCTCTATCAATAATTGTTAGCCTACGAGGGTCAAATGATAGGCTAATTCTTACAAACTCTGATGCTCGCAAAATGGGGACATTACACTTGAAATCTTCAACAGGTTCAATATCTTCCAGGCTGATTGGTAGACTAGTTCTCACGATCAACTCCTCTAGGAACAATGATAATCGGAGGCAAGTTTCCCAACTGCTCTTCTTTGTCTATCACTTTTATCACTTGTCTAAATTCAGCGTGACTACTTTGGTTTCTCCAAGCAAGAGTGTTGAATTGTGAAATGATATCTCTTTGTTCACCTTGAATAAGTTCTTCTTCAAGCAACACCATTCCGAAACATAATCTTCGAATGATTGCAAAGAATGTTGAGCGCGAAAACACCTTGCAAATATGAATTGATAGAATCTGCAGTCTAGCTGCTCATAGCATGATAATGCTCAGCCCTCCTTCTAGCGCCAATTCTTTGTTGATGTGTATTTTACGCACACAACAATACAGAATAAATTACCAAGATAATTTACCCTCTCTTGAACAAAATCACCTCAGATGCTAAGAATGAGATCAACTAAAATGATTCCAAGGTTTCTACATGTCAGGTCTTGACGAGTGGGTAACTCAATGGTCAATGTGAATTGTTGTGTTCACTTGGCGACTTACGCAAATGTTTGGATTATCATGAATGATGCAAAATAGGTGTGCTGACAACTTAAGATTTATCAATATGGCTCTGGATTTTACTTCTTAGTAAAAAAGGGGGAAAAGGAATAGCGTTCAGGAAATCTATTCTAAACATAGGAATGTAGGAAATGATGAATGTATCTAGTGGAATCAAACCAGGCAAGGTCTCACAATCAGGTATTGACACAAGCTTAGTGCAATCGTCTAAGGTATACTTAAAGATTTTCAGACTATCACCATCAAACGTTGACACCATCCAAGTTGATGCTTGTCAAGGGACGCGTAATAGTTGAAGTTAAGCTTACTTAAATTCCAGTTGACCACACAAGGCGCACTTACCAACAGCAAGAGGCTAGTGGTATGGACTAAGGATTCCACACAAATAAATTCAACAAATCTTTCACTCAATCTAACATACGTAAAAATAAATTCTAATCTAAATTCTAATCTAACTTGGAGGAATTGAGAACCATGAATCCAAAGACAACATTTGAAGATCAAAATCACCAACAATTGAACAATGATTAGGATTCAAATAGCTGTAGCATATACCAATAATTCTACAAAAACTCTCTCTTACAAATGAGAGACAAGGAGGCATATATAGAGTCTCTTACAAAATAGATGGCCAATATTGATCTAAGATCAACGGTCGAGATCATGCCAACAAAACCCTAGAATTGCCCTAATTAGGGTTTACATCAAAAATGGTGTCATCAACACATGGCCCATTGAAAAGATACCTAGTCATCAAATAGGGAATCTTCTAGAAGGTTCCTCCTTGCATCTCTCTCTCTCCTAGCATACTCCAAGAATCTAGCCAATATTGAATCTAACTCCTCCATGGAAATGCTAGGCAAGGTATCCTGTTGTAAATCAATCATGTCCAATGAATCCGAGCAAGCATTCAAAGTATTCTCCCATTCTGGCATGAGCTTTTGCGAAACATGAACATGAATCAACAAAGAGACCAAGTCATCTATCTGACTCTTCTTCAAAGAGTCGAACTGGCAAAAATACATAAATTTCATCTTGTCTCTTAATTCGGCTAAGTGTAAACCACTAGCATCACTGACATCAACACCCAATAATTCCCCAATCGAGGCAAGGATCTTCATCTGAATGTCCTGAATTAATCCTTCCATCTCCATACAACTCGACTGGGCGTTCTCATAACTTGACTTCTTCACGGTTACTAAACAATACCAGCCATGGAAATCATATATGTCTCCACTGTGCACAATGTTCTCGCTGACCAAGGTGGAATTAAGAATCTTCTTCAAAGCCTGGAGGCATGGAATAGTCTTCTCTTGGATAGGCCGAAATTCTTCCCAAACTCCCTCCAAATACTGGATTCTAAATATGAGTTGCGTTGTCCTATCATATGCATGGACAAACTGAGTGAGGAAATCATCTGCCTGCTTTCTTGTGCTCTCAATCCACTTTTCCACTTACGTGTGTGTACCTCTCGCTACCTCACAGTGTGAATGTATTCCATGGTCAACTGCAATAGGGGAAATAAGGGTGGGATTTCCACGCCTTGTCCCTGCAATATACTCTTTGAGTCTAATATTTTCTTCTCTGTACCTTTCTTTCTCCGCAACCTCTCTGCCTAACCTCGCATCGATTACCTGGAGGTTTTCACCACTCTCCTAGAATTCCTACTTTTTGGATGTACGACCAAGGGCAACTGAAGTGATCTGGAAATCCATAGGAGTAGCAAAGTCTGATGTCACGCATGCAATAGGGACAGCAATCTGCGCAATCCGCATTCCTGTCTCATCTCTAGCTATGTGCGACAAAATCTCCGCTCTCTTGGGATCCTTCCCCTTAGCACTACTAGCTAGGTAGTCATCAATATCATCAATAGGCTGCACCTCTATCATTTGTTTACTTTTCTCCATACTTCTCATCAGCCATTCAGGAATAGTGGCCATTTCCATACCATCATCAAGACATATTTCTCGATCGAGCTCTTTCAATGCCGAGATAACATCATCATCATCATTAGGATTATTCTTGGTCCAATCATATACCTCATTTCCCAAGCTAACTTCCAAAAGGAGAGTAGGGGATTCCGGCTGATCATTATTCTCATCAGGATGTGCAGATGTCATTGTGGCATGGCACTGCTGAATATTCTCTGGTAGTATCACTGTGTTTGAACATTGTTGAGTCTCCTTGTTCTGTTTTGTTACTTCAATCACTTCGATTGATGAGACACTGGGAGGGGGTGAAGGATTGATAGTCTTTTGTTTCTTCTTCACCTCCCCAATCTTCTTCCCTCTGGCCTTAACTTCTCCTGGCGTGTTCTTCCTTCTCTTGGGAGCTTGACTCTCTTTGTCTGCATGAATCCTAACATCACTGACAGTCCTCTGATCATCCTCGGAAGTAGACTCTTTCGGCTTCATCCTTTCATAAGTGAAGGGAACACCCATGTCAACTAACTTATTCATCTATATATCCACCCATAGGCAGGAGAAATTCAAGACCTCTCTCATCAATATATTCAAGTCAATCTCTTCTGACTCTGACTAATTTGGCAATAAGATTGCCTTCTTCATTTCACTCTCATACTGTGGATGTGTATGATCTCTATCATTTAACACTTGATTAGGAATGAGGAAAATTTCACACTTCCTCATGAAATCCACTAACATTCTGGACCACATTCTTCTCTTCACTACTTGCTCGTCCATCAGGTTAGCCCAATAATCTTCTATGTCAATTTTGTAAATGAACTTCTCTCCCCTGATCCTTCCGACCTTCTTCTCTGGATCAAATCTTTCTCTCTTCTTATACGTAGCAAATAGATAGAATGCAAGCTCCTTACTCGCAGTGCTGGCGGATTGGTAAACCTCTAATGTTTTCCCAACTGAAATAGGGAATGTCATGTTTGTCCTGTGCTTCTCTCTCTGGATAACATCGAACTCTAGAAGTTGTCTTACCACTTCCAACAATATCATTCTGTCGATAGGATACCTAGGAAGTCTGTAGGGTTCATATTGAAACCCATGAATCCTGAGGTATGTGAGAGTGCGAAACCGTATATACCATGATCCATATTTTTCTATTAATTTTGTTGCCTCCTTGGACAATCTTCTGTAGATTCCACCTTGCAGCATCCGTGTGATGTACATAGTGAATGCATCATTCACTCTCTTATAGTCTTCAATTCTATACATGCTCAGCTGGGGGTAGCATTCATGACTCTTGAACTGTCCTTGCCCATTCCAAACTTCACCTTTGCATATTAATCCTCTGTATGAAACAAACCATGCAAGCAGGTACACCAGGTAAGAAGTCATGGTGAATGACTTGGACCACTTTACATTCCTCAGCTGAAAATCCAAGTTGTCACTTATAATCTTAGACCAATTCACTAGTGTTCCTCTAAGACAATCCTGGATGAAGTAGAACATCCATCCATCGAATATTGCTCCCTGCGGCATCCCCATCACTCTGTTGAGTAGGAATATCAAATCACTATATTCCTTCTTAAAATCTATGCACATGAGTGTCTTGGGAGCCTTGGAATGATGAGACCTAGGCTCAATCATCCACTCTTTGTTAATTAAATTTTTGCATACACCCATCTTCTTCGTGTATCTTTCTGCATAATCCTCCTTGGTCACATCCTTCATGTTTGTTCTGCGTGGAATTCCGAACACCTCTGCAATAGCATCCTCAGAAAGGTAGGCAATGACAACGCCCTTAGGAGTTTTGATCATTCTTGACTCCAAGATAAGCTCACTGCATTGTATGGACTATGGAAATCCAGCGGCATGGAAAATGCCACTCTTCATAATGTTTGCATATGCTAGGGAAGGAACCTGATCTCCGACTCCGAACATCCGACGCTGCATCTGGTCGAAGTCTAGGAAATGCATGTTTGTATCAATGATCTCCTTCCATCTGGATGAAATCTTAAGTTCTAGATAAAATCCAGTCTCCAACATCTTCAATAATTCTTTCCTTTCCTTATATCCAGACTTTCACATCGCACCTGTACGAAGCTCGAAGTTAGACTTAGAAAAATAAATAATGCTCTTAATAAAATTCTTGACTTTCTAAAGATTTAGCTAATTTTGAGCATGGAGTCAGGAAAATAATCCATACACTTGGTAAATTTTAGCAATTAGGTTCAAAGTGTGACAACACTAAGGCATGGAAGCCTTCCATAAAATTCATGAATACCTCCCTATGCTTAGAAAATATGCAAGCTAAAATGCAAAGGAGTATACCGGACTAATGATGACTAAGGAAAGGTGTGAAAGATTGTGTTTTCACACAATGTATGTCTAAAGACACCTTCCGCAGTCAACAATTCTGAAGACAACCTGAAAATCAGACTTTTAAAACATGTTGCAATCTTCAAAAATGTGCATAAACTCGATAAAAATCAGTTTAAATGATAAAAACAATCATATTCAGGAAAGTAAGTGTGGCTGGTAAAAATTTAATTTTTGAGGACAAGTCTGAAAATTGGATACTTCAGACTTACCAGCACCTTGCAAAGTAGTTTAAAATCCCTGAAAATGATGAAAAATGGCTAAGGAATCAGCTCCAAGCAAACTCACCAAAATGGTTAGGTGGCTGGAAATGAAAATTTCTGAAGACAACCGCCTAACAATGGAGTTTTCAGACCCTGCAATAGTGATGAGATGGTTCTGAAAATGCAATAGAAAACTCCACAAAATACCTCCAAATGCAAATCGCCTAAGTTGGAATTGGCTAGGCAATAAAAACATAAGTCTGAAAATTAATGGCAGCCATTAATGGAGGTCAAAATCTGAAGCAAACCTTAGATCTGAAGCGAATCAGCAGGCTGGAAATGATGGCAGCCACCAAGAATGACTAAAAGTCCACAAAATGTGGCACCAAACCACTCTCTAAGCAAAATCAAAATTTTCCAAGCTATGGCGCCAAAGTCAAATTCTGAAAATGTTGTCAATGGCAGCTTAGATCTGCAGTGGCAAGGATGGCAGCAATCTGGAAAATCGCCCAAGTTGGGATTGGATACCCCAAACACAAAAAATCGCCTTCCTTAGCAAAAAAATCAAATTTTTTTCGCTATGGCGCCAATGTCAAATTCTGAAAAATGTTATTAATGGCAGCCTTGATCTGCAACAATGGAGGTCTGGACAACAAGCAAATAATGGAGGAAAATATCGCCCAAGTCTCCAAACATAAAATCGCCAACTTTCACCAAAAAATGCCAAATTTGGAAAAAAATCGCCAAACTTGGAAAATCGAAATTTTGGAACTGGTCTTTAATGGCAGCAAAGGGGAATAGATCAGCAAGCTGGAAAAACTAGAGGAGGAAAGAATCCTCAACCCAACACTTCACTTCAATCACTTGCTAAAATTCACCCAACTTGGAGAAAAATCGCCTTTCATGGAGACACGTGGCAGAAATAATAATAAAATAATGCTAAGGCTCCTCTCTTATACTTGCTTTCACCTCTCACTTTCACCACACAAGCAATGTGGGATAAAACACTTGTATATATACTTGCTTGGTAAAAACCTAACTTGCTTCTAGAAGGTTCAAATATTAAATGATTATTGCAAGTTATTTAAATTTTGCTTTTTAAAATATTAAATAATCGTTAATCATTATTTAAAAGCAATTAAATGGGGCTTATTCATTAGTATATTGCAATTTAAGTCAAAATTAAGCCTCTAGGGGAAAATCGACTTGGGTCGGGATTGAAAAATCCCTTTAAAAATCATTAAAATTGCCAAAAATTCCCCATAAGGGAAAATCGATCCTAGCTTGGATAAAAATCCATGCATAAATTCATCAAAATTGCACACAAAACTCCCCTGGGGAAAAATCGATGGCAGTCTGGATTGAAAAATCCACACTCCAAACTCACTTAACTTGGAAAAATACTCCCTCGTGGAATTTCAACCTCAGTCTGGATGAAAATCCGAACTCAAAACTCTTCAAAATATTCCCAATGGAAAATCAATCTCTGTCTGGATGAAAATCCGGACAAAAATCCTTACAAAATGCTCTCAGGGGAAAATCAACCTCTGTCTAGACGAAAATGCGAACAAATATCCGCACTTAGTTGTCACAAAAATCCTGGTGGAAAATCGACCTAGGCATGGAATCATCATCAATGTTGTCCGCACTCCAGTCCACACTCTTGGTGGAAAATCGATGGCAGTCTGGATAAATCCTGACACTTAGCCAAATTTTAGCACTTCCAGGGGAAAATCGATTTGGGTATGGATAAACAGTGGGGGAAAATAGCAGCCAGTATGGATTCCAAGGGAAACCCATGTGTAGTATGGATTTTGAGTGGGGGAATGGGTTGGGTAGTCTGGAATGTGAGGGGAAAAGCACCCCTATCATGGAATTTGACCCTTTAACCCTTGGAATATGAATTTCCCTTAGGATTTATCATTTTAACCACTCAATATCACTTGGAAACTTTAAATTTAGACTGGACTTTAGGCTAATTTTCCAAAATATGAGCGAAATGCTAGGAAAAAATTGGAATAAAGTGCGAAACCAACTTAAATAATACCTTAGGAGCGAGAAAAGAACTCCAAAAGGTCTGTGAATACCTTGGCACTTTAAAATCACTGATGCGCGTGTTTAAAACACATTAATGCTAAAATGGTCAAACACTTAGGCAAAATTTAGGATCATTAAAATATCAACGTTTGCAACGTGATCCTATAACTTGAAAAACCCTAGACGGCACTAGGCATGATCAAAACTCCGAGACTCGGGCACGAGAAACGCAAAATTGCCCACTAAGTGGCTAAAACCCTAACCTAACAACGCAGAAAGCCAGCAAGGAGGGGGTCCCCGTTAGCAATGGGGCGATGTGTGAAAAGGTCACAACAGGTAGAAACCTCGAAATTGTTTCCCGATCAGCTATTTTAGGATGTTTGGAGGATTCGCAGAGCAGTTTTCGGTTTAGTAACTTCTTGCAATGTCCAGGTTTGTTTTTGAGGAGGCTTTCTTCACAGTTTTTTCAGAATCATGGTTCATCACTTTGAGCTAAGTTGTATGTGTTGTGATGAGTCTCTGGCAGAGCAATGTGACCGACTGTTCGACATTGATGTCGAAGGGCAGGCAGTGATTGTTGCGATTGTTGAGGATGCGCTTAGCGAAGAAAGGCACTGGTGCGATGGTTTCATTTACGAGATCATTCTTTGCCTGCTAGTGGACATTCTTCCTTCCAAGGAGGCATGCATTGAGAAAATGGACGGGTTTGTCAAGGATGTGGATGCCAACGTAGTAGGCAATGCCATCATGGAGCTGGAAGAGGAATGGGCGAGCATCTTGGGTCCTTTCTTCAATCCTAAGTGCTTCCTCTCAGATGTGGATGTTTAAGATTCTGAAGATGAGAACCAGGTTGCTGTGACAGAGTTGCGGACAAAGAAGGAGAATTTTATGGGCAATGCATGGGATGTTTTTCATGCAGGGGTGTCCACTGGCGAAATGGGTCCATTTCGAAGGATGATGAATGAAGAGTTGGGCTGGCTATTAGACAACAACATTGAAAAGGTGGCGACTTTGGGTGCTAGTATTGCAACTATTCTGAGGTTTTTGTAGTGTCTTTGGCCTTTGATTGGTTGATGACTGTTTTTTGTTTTTCTGGTATGGGCCATATCCTTTTTGGGGGTCTAGTGCATATGTAATACTTTTTATTATCAATAGAGGGCGCTATCCCCATACTCGATAGCACTTATCTAAAAAAAAAAAGATGATTTAAATGCAAAAAATCATTGAAAATTGGGTCAACGATTGGTCAATGATTTTTTCGAGGAATAAATCGGCTAGCTCCAGGTTCAGGAATAATTGGGTATAATCGCGATTTTTTGCAAACTAATGCTTCTATGGATTTACCTACTTCCATCATTTTCAAACATTAATAAAATTAACTTAATTGTCGATTGGGTTTAACAAAATATTAAATATTGCATTTAAGAAGTCGATAAACATAAATCCACCATCACTTATATGCATTATTTTTTTCATTTTCCATGTCAAGAAGAAATGGATTATATGTATTCATTTAAAAAGTGACACTGGCAACAAATGAAATCTAAATAATTCTGAAATGCAGATAAGCATTGTAGATATGTCTCATTATAACTGAAGCTAGTAATACAATACCATAGTGATATTTCAAAGGAACAAAATGTATATATTTTACTGTATGTATAAATCAACACTTTTCAGTATTCAATACACAATACATGCTGACATAGAAAGATGTCTTTATTTGAATATTCTGCAGTCTTTTACAATGATCATTCTCCAAGAGTGATATGGGCCTAAAAATATACAACAAATCAGCACCCTCAAAATGTGTGAATAAAAGGATGGAGAACCCTACAGTGTGGGCATAGTTCAGTAACACCAGTTGAATTTCATTTATTCTTTTATTTGATGTCCTACTGAATTAACCATGTCAATAAGCAAAAAACTGAACTATACCTAGTCTAGATGTTATAGTGCCAAAGGAGAGTGATTGTTGTGCTAATAAACTGGGTTCAAACCTAGCTAGCATTTTGTTGAAACATCTATGTTCATATAGACGAACCCCGCCAAAATAAGGTATAGATAATAGGACTCCACCAGAACATATGTTGGACCTAAAGTTTCTCTAGTCAATAATTTGCTGAAATATTTACCCAATGTCATCATCAATGCAACAAATTTACCATACAAAAAATTGTTCAATAATGGTAAACCCAAGTAAGTTTGATTTGATACTTGAAATGGCAATGTGTTAAAATGCTTATAAACTCTTAAAAGGCATCGCCATGTTATAGACACAAGAGTACTGCACAATGTTTACAACCAAAGACCAAGTCTACAATGTGGTGTGCATTACTTTTTTTTAGATTGGGACCTAACTCCTTTGCAAATGCTAAAGCAACAATAGCCTTCAAACTCGTTTCCAAAATGTGGTTGATGTTTACCATTGAGCGTGAGTGATCAATGTTAGCTCTATAGGATTTCACCCTAGTCATTGTTGCATGGCCATTTAAGTAGCATGTCACAAATGATGAGAGATGCTACATTACAAGGGGCATAGCCATGTATGACATGTATGCCCAGATGAAAAATATATCAGTGGATTACATTTTAGCTCCTTGCTCTATTGGAGCCATCCAATAGAAAAGGTTGTTGATGCAATATCATGGTTAGCCCAAGGTTTTTCACAATGTCTCACACATTAATGTCGTTTGACATTCACTACCAATGATGACACCGGTAGTTCCTTGACACAATACTCAGTACATACAACAAGCATTCTCTATCTTCTACCATAATGATTAGTGAACCAATTATTTTCATTATCATTCATATAGGTTGGAGTTTCAAGCACAATATCGAACTTATGACTCTTTTATAGTACAAACTGCATTAACTTGGCAGCAATCAATGATTTGAGAACCCAACAACGGTTATGGTCATGTGTATTGACTTTGTGGAAAGCATGCCATTTCTCCCCTTGCTTTCATTTTTCTACATTCTAATTTTGTTTAAAGAATTGTGTTCATTTTCAGAAGTCAATGTGTTCTAGGTTCTGATCACCAAATTAATTGTGTCATTTCCCCTTTTTAAGTAATCAAAATAATTTAATACAATGTTACCCGGAAACGTGTTTCCACCCTAAACGCACACATTTCAGAAACGGAAACCGTTTTAGGAACGAGGGGGTGGTTGGAAACATTCCCCAGCCGTCCCCGATCAACAAAAAATTTCGGAAACCGTCCTAGAAACTCGAAAACGGTCAACGATGTGGTCATGGTCGAAGACCATTGATTGTCCCCTGGACTTGGCCGTCCCCCGACCATCCTGAGGATGGACGATGGTTTTTGACAACAAGAAGGATTAAAGAACAATTTTTTTTATTAAATCTATTTTTTATATTAAAACACTAACTAAAGTGATGAGCGATACTTTAATATTGAAGTGTTTACCCTCTCAGGTGAATAACTTAAAGCACACAGATAAAACACATAATGCAGAATAATAATGCCATAGATATCAGATGCAATATATCAGATGTTATTCCATTCATAATTGTCTCCGTTACAAGTTACATTTGGAAGTATATAAATATGCCGAGGGGGTGCGAGCGCCAACCGTCGCACCGCAACTACCACCTCTCGGTTGCCAACTAACCAACACAATTACAACTTAATTAACTAGTTTTATTTCCGTGTACAATATTGCCGCCAACATCATCCCCCCCAAAACAAAAGAAGTCGTCTCCGGACGACTTAATACAAAATAGAGATGACATTAAACAGAACTGCTGACGCCGACCAAGCCCAAAACTTATACACCTGTTGCGTCCTCACTTAAAAACCCTTTTCTGCTACCATCCTATGCTCAAGTGCAGATTTCACCATTAGTGCTTTCTTTGACATCACAATCCTCCTGTGCCTAAACCAAACTTGTCTGCAAAACATGCTTTTCAGTCTCAGCCTCCACCAACTACTACTCAAATGATACTGTCTCCCTAGCCAATTTGTCCTCGATAGCAACCGACGTTGCCCTCTCGGCATCCAACTCCTGGGTACGCTGAGCTAAGTCTCACACTAGTACTGCCTCCAACCTGGTGGTCAGCTCCTCCCGAGCCCTCTCTGCATCCACCAAGGCAACCTCACATCCAGCCGAGACATACTCCAAGTTCCTCAAAGCGTACCATTCCTGCCTGGAGGTGGCCACAACCCTCTGGCACAAAGGCTAGGAGGCACCTCAAATCCTCCATCACACTCCCCAAAGGCGAATAACTGAACTGAATAACTCCCTGGTGTCATACAACTGCGCGGATCTGCAATGCCTTCCCTCAAACTCTGTTTGTTCGCAACCTCCAAATCCGTCTCCCTCTACGACTTATGGCTTATGGCTTCCCCGCCAATGCTTAGCTGCAAGCTTCTTTCTCATAGTACGGACAACCACAACACTTACCGTGACATCTCCAATGCCCTCCGTCCAAGTCGAACAAGTGTACTGTAGCTCAAAAATAACTGGGGTGTGGGCTCTGGGGCAACGCCCCCGCGGCATTTGGGGCAGCGTCCCTCTCGGGGTCCGGGGGCAGTGCCCCAGATGCGCTCCCTGTCGCAGTACAGGGCGGGGTCGACAACAGCACGATGGCACCCCGGCCATACAACCTCCCCGTATGGTCAACAACAGCACTGACACCTACAATCGTACGGCCACCTTCCCGTGCGGTCAACACCCTTCCACCATTCGGCTGTGTTTGTTTGTGCGGTGTTGTGCTCGTCTCTCTCTTTTTTTTTTTTTTTTTTTCTGCGTCCAATTTTTGTTTGGCGTGGTGCGGGGTTTCCTTCTCCTTCTTTTTCCTTGCATGGGCTGCGTGGTGCAGGGGTTTGTTTTAAGTGCTCCTTGCGTGGGCTGCGTGGTTCGGGGGTTTGTTTTAAGTGCGGCGTGCGGGTGTCCACCGCACGGTGGCATCCACTGCCGGTGGCCCCACGACTTCTTCTTTTTCTTTTTGCAGCCGTACGGTGGCTTTTTTTTTTTTTTTAATAATCTAATTGTCGAGAGTCTTTGGCTCGAGTCCCATGCTGCTGGGATCGCCCTTCATCCTTCTCAGTTTTCCTCGCCCGAGAGTCTCCTGTTGTGGTCCTGTGCCTCTTGAGTCGCCTGCCCGGCCTCACGAGTCCCCCTCCATCCTCTCAGGTCCCCCTCCGGGCTCTCGGGTGTTCGTCCAGCCTCTCGAGTCCCCTGCGCGCTTCGTGTGGTAGGGTTTCAATTTGGGCCCATTGGTGGCCAATCTATTTTCAATGGCCATTCGAAGACCTGGAACCACAAATTCTACAGGGACCATGATCTCCTTCCCGTACATAAGAAGAAGAAGAAGAATAAAGATTTTGAAAGCTGCAGCCTTCCACACAAGGTTCCAATCGTTGCCGACACAATTGATCTTCGGATTATCCACGTCACCGAGGTTTGGGGCGTCTCCCTTCCCATATTCTATGTATTTTGGTAGGTACACCTCCTCTGTTACTTGCTCTGGTTCCTCTACTTCGAGCCTATAGCTCTGGAACATTTCATAATCCTCCATCTGCTAGTGGAAGAGCCCGTTCAATGACCCTGTCTCATCCTCGGAGCATTCTCCTAGTTTGAGAATCCCTTCATCGTTGGGCTCCCTGTAGCCCCGTCCTTCGTCCCTCGAGTAGCCTTTTCCTTCACCCTCTGATTTCGAAGATGATGTCAGTTCCTCGTCAACAACCTGGGTCCTCAGATCAATGGTGTACTTCCGCCCCCCTTTCTCCATAGAAAGGGTGTTCTTTTTCCAGTCGTGGTTCACCTTTGCTGTAACCAACCACCCTCTGCCTAAGATGGCGTCGTACCCCTTCTTCTTGAGTGGGATTACCACAAAATCTAGTATGAAAGGTTGCATGCCGATGGTGACCGGCTAGGCCATCAGGGTGTCGAGTGGCTTGATGTCGTGTTGGTCTGCACCTACCAAGTTGAACGTGGGTGGCCATAGTTTTGGCTTCCCCAGCTTCTTCCACGTATCCTCTGGCAGTACATTCACCCCCGAACCTCCGTCCACAATGGTGTCTTTGAAAATGGCCCCGAGAATTCCCATCTCTACTACAGCAGGATGCTGACCACTATTTAAGGCCAACAACATTGGGTCAGCCAAGGGGCTGACCGGAACTTCCGCCCGTGTGGCACGCAAAGGTGCCTGCACAGTGGTTTGTATGGAACTAAAAATGGCGGTTCTTAACTGTGGCATTGTTTCTAGAAGGTCCTTTACCCTTATAGGTACTTCCATCTGCAGTACTTGCCCAATGATGTTATTTTCCGCTTCCATACGAGATGATGTACTCGCCACCTCGTTGTCCCGTCGTTCGATCGTCATCTCACGTTCAATATTGGCCTTTGCCTCTCATAATCTCTCCTTCTCCGTATGAGGGTCAAGATAAGTGGCTTTTTTCGTCTGGGCGCGGGTGATCACCAGTACTTCTTTCTCACAAGTCTTCTCAACCTTCTCAATGTTGAGGAGATTAACCCCTGCCTATGGGCAATTTGCGTCCTCATGGTCGCCTGGCCCACACCATCGATAGAGGTGCTGAGGGGTGGCTTCCTTCGTGCAATCACGGGCGAAGTGCCCCCACTGATTACAGGCCCTACATTGGATAATTGGCCGGCCCTTGGCGTCATACTGGATATGGATTCCATTATTGTTATTGTTGCTATTCCTTCCGCCGCCGCGTCTGTTGTCCCGGTAACCTCCAGATGATGCCGTTGTGTTGGTTTGCTGGGCCGTACCCGCTGGTGCGGATGTTGTGGCCTGCTCCGTGAACAACACTTGGCTCATTTGCGTACTTCGGATTTTCATGTTGTATGGGCATTCCTTGATGGAGTGTGCCATCACTTGGCAAATCTCGCAGAATGCTTTCTTCGGGCAAGTAGCCTTTGTATGCCCCTCCTCTTTGCACTCACTGCACCATATGTCCCCTTTAGTTCGACCGGTGCTTCTCATTGTTTTGAATTCCCTCCTCATTCGCTCCATGTCTTTCTGGAGCGCTTGCACCTGTTTGCCAGCCTCACTGTCGCTGCTGCTTTCCTGTGACGAGTCATCCTCCTCGAACAAGCTATCCTTCTTCTTCTTTTTCTTTGATGTCTTGGTCTCGCTCTCGAGATCCATCGCTCTATTGTATGCGTCTTCGTACAATGTAGGTGGAACGATTTTCATCTTCCTTCGGAGGGAATGCTTTAGTCCCTCCACGAACCATCGCTTTTTCAACCCATCTACTGGTTGACTCTCCATTTTTCCCAATAGTTCCTTCAACCGCCGACTATAGGTTCGGACAATCTCGTTCTTGTTCTGCTTCGTTCCATAGATCTCAATGACTATTTCGTTGTCATCTCTCAGGAGGCAGGAATCTATCCCAAACTCCTTCAGGTCGGGCCATGTGCCGACTTTGGCCTTATCCATGTCTGAGTACCAGTCTATGGCCACTCCCCTTAACGTTGCTAGGAACTGTGTTACCCATTCGTTTTGGTCGGTAGCACCATTCGCTGACCATATGGTTTCGCACGTTCGACAATGGTGGACGGGATCTTCCTTCCCGTCGCCATTGAACTTCGGCAATTTCTGTTTACTCCCCATTGATGGGGGTCGTCTTCTTGGAGGTGGTTGTGGCTGTGTCTGTGCCCCTACGCCGCTCCCTCCGGTCCCTGAGGTGCCGACGTTGTGTCCTGTGTGGGTGACTGGAGGTACGGTGTTTTGCCTACCGAGTGTGGTACCTACTGTACGGTTATCCTCCCCTTCGTTGTCACCCACGCCCACTCTTGGCTCCCTTTGGTGATCCTCACTTTGTGGTGTAAGGGATAAGATTTTGAACCGATCCCGGGTCTCTTCGACTAGATCTCTCCTGAACCTTGTTTCCTCCAGAAACTCTTCATGGCTCCGCACCCTACGATGTTTTGGCGACGCGTAGAAATTCCCGTCGGCTTCTGCACCCTCCATGACACCTCCTTGGTTCCCCTCGAGCCACCACTCGTCCGTTTCTACTTTTTTATTTCTATCTTTATTCAATAGATTGGGCATTAATTGCCGTACATTTCCATAATTCGCAATACATTTCCTCAGATACAACTCGTCTCAATGACACTTTTATTTGAATATAGAAGATTCAAGGTTCAATTCCTTCTTGGTCTGGCACCATCCCGCACCTCCAACGCTGTCCACACGGCACTTGGTGGGATTTCTGCCTCTGTCACCTCTCGTCAAACGTAGGTCTGGATGGCTATCGGAGCAGAATTGAGAATTCTCTCGTTGCGTCGTCTTCTCCTGTGTAAAGTTCTGTTCGGGCGTCATCGGCCTCTGGGTTTACCTCACCAACGGGTAGGCCCTTCGTGTTCGTGCGCCATCCGCGTCTTCCGTTCCCGAGTACGTTTAGGCAACGGTGCCAAATGTTTACCCTCTCGGGTGAATAACTTAAAGCACACAGATAAAACATGTAATGCAAAATAATAATGCCATAGATATCAGATGCAATATATCAGATGTTATTCCATTCATAATTGTCTCCGTTACAAGTTACATTTGGAAGTATATAAAGATGTCGAGGGGGTGCGAGCGCCAACCGTCGCACCGCAACTGCCACCCCTCGGTTGCCAACTAACCAACACAATTACAACTTAATTAACTAGTTTTATTTCCGTGTACAATATTGCCGCCAACAAAGTGAAGCAATATCAATCAATGGAATTAATAATTTAATATTGATATCAAACAATGGAAGCGATATGAAATATGATATCGATACCATATCATTTTTTATATGATATCGATATAATTTCAATAATTTTAGAATCTAGATTCTGATTTATAAAAGTTTTTATGTTGCTATGATGAATATTTATTGTGTTACAATGTTATATAAATATATAATTCATGAATACATTTAAAATTTCAGATTTCCATATATATATATATCTGTCCCCAGCTCCGGGAAAATAAATCATCCCGAAAATCCGTTTCCCCATCCCCCCATCCCGGAAACTCGGGGTAACATGGATTTAATATTAAGTTGCTAGAAATAACATTATTTTATAAATAAAGTTAAACTAACGTTCTACTATTAAATTAAAAAACCTCTCAAGGTCATACTTTAATATTAAGTTCAAAAGAGCAACTGAAGTGGAAGAAAAACTATTAAAATAATGATTAAAAGAAATATCAAATTAAAAGAGTTTGAAAAGTCTTACTTTTATTATTATGGGGAAAGTAAAATAAAAGAGGGATTATTTTAGTTCCCTTAAAAATGTCTATAAAAGGAGTTTTGGGAGAAAAGAGGGTAATCTTGACATTTTACAATTTGAAAACCCCGATTGTGGAGATCGAGCATTTTGTTGAACCTTCAGTTGAAGAACGAAACCCCTTCTAATAAACAATTTTGTGGACGAAAAGTCGAAAACCCCTTCTAGTATTCAAGTTCGTATTTGGGTTAAACTATGATTGGCAATTTCAGTTTAACAGAAGTTCATGTTGAAATTATTGTAGTACATTCTGTTATTAAAGGAAAAATATTTTATTATATTTACTGTACTAAATCCGAGTGCCTAGCCGCTTTCTTGGTAATTACCATATCAGTGAAATGGAGTGTGGGACTTGGTTAAAACTGTCACTGGCTTTAAGGAGATCGATTGCCTTTATAGTCAACCCTACCACCTAAGTTGCAATTGTAAAGAGTGCATTTAGGTTCATTTATATCTTACTGAAAATAGTTGGATTTTCATGTTTATATAGTAACCATAATTCAAGTATGGGATGCCCTGGCATCCCCTATGTGCTTCTTGTTGTCCGAGTTTGGGGACACATTCTAGGACGTTTCCACATTTTCTCAGTTGTGGGGAGGGGTAGGGACAGCCAGGGAACATCCCCTCATCCCTGAAACGCCTCAATGGGCAGGGACGACAGTTTGAGGGGCAGGAACGTGTCCCTGTCTAACACAGAATAGAACTCATTGGTTAAGTCTTGCAATGTCTAATCTTTTGGTTGCCTCACCAATAGACATCTTGTATTATTGGTCATCGTAGTACCTCAAGTGATAATATTCCTGGTGCAAAGATTATACAATATCAAAAAGGTATTTCTCTATAGCACGTTGACTTATGAACAATTCCCATAAACAAAGAAATAAAAGAGAAATCTTCTGGGATCTCAAGGTGATTTTTTCTTTTTCCATCAAGTGATTTATATGAAAAAATCTCTCTAGTTGTTGCATCCAATTATTGACTTCTTTGGGTATCAGTCTTAACTAAAAAATTCAATATGTCAATGAGGAATTGCTTTATAACACAACATGGCTCCAAATCAAAGTGTCCATATAAGTTGGGAGAACTAGACACGTGAGGGCTATGTTAGCACATTAGGTTGTAAATTGGCTAGAGAGAGCAATTTTTTATATCTCTAGTGCCTGCTCTGATTTTGCAAGCCATCTCTATCCTCATAATTCTCCTTTGTAATATATCAAATACAGACAAGAATGAACTATCACATAAGCATACTGAGACTTTGTCCAACCTGGCACTCAAAACACTATTGATACCAATGGCTTGCACCTTTGATCCTAGGGTGTCTTGAAACCGAGGATAAATTCAAAATCAAGATAATCTAGAATGATAAATAGAATGTGCAGAATATGAAACAGCAGAAAAGAATATGGTCTTGACAGTAGATTGCTCATAACGCATCAATTTGTTAGCCTTATGGATCAAAACATGTTGGTTGTTCAGGTATCTTTGTTGAGTTTGTCATCAGAGAGAATTAAGCCAATGCTCAATGATGATATAGATAAGAAAATCCTATAAATAGTCTTACAACAATGAGGATGACATGTAGCTTGAAATCTCTTGAATCAATATTAATCAACACCGATACAGAGATTATTAGTATGGGTGTGAGATTCAGAAACCTTTGGTGCCTCAGCTCTCAGGAGAACTGTGAGGCTAAGCCTATATGCTGCAAGCTCAGGTAGGGTACTTGATAGGCATAGACTAACAATAATATATCAGAACATCAAGCTTTAGTCACATCACAAATCATTTTCTATAGCCGTTGAGGATAATTGTTTGAATCCCCAATTCACAGTGGTGTATTCATTTCATGAAACTTGGAACATGAATTGAACAGTAATCTCGCTGAATACACTGGATGCACATACCGACCAAATTGGTCACCTTTGAGAGGGTTGAAGTTGACTACTATGCGGTAACAATGGCACTCAGTTCAGAAGTTGTGTTGATGTTTCCCTCCAGGTCTATTTTTGGATCAATATATACTGTAAACAGTCAAAGTAGACAGGTCGCATTGAAAATTCACAAGAAATGCACAATATAAATCACAATTCTATTATTCTTTTGCTTTGCAAATACTAGATACTAGCTAAGAAATTTATCAAGACACTAGCATGCAGTGATTGATATTCCTAGAAATTATATAACAATCACTGCCTACATTGTCCCTTCCCAACGACATTGATCACAAATTATAAACTTACAGACACATTTTGTCGAGGTTATAATGTGTGAGATATACTCCTTTTGCATATTTACATTTCAATGCCCAATAAAAACTTTTATACAAATCTTTGGAATGTGATTTATCTGTTCATATGACTGCAATATTATGTGAGAATTTTAAAGAATTGCAGATAAATGAGATGTCTCCAAGGGTATATGAATATGCAATATAATAGATAATATGATAAATCATGACAACTTGGAATTCAAAATTATTGGAGGGTAAGTATGAAACATCAAAACTTTGCATCAACTATATTATATTAAAATTACCTCATCTGCTTTCTTTTTCACCATATTGCTCATGTTGTGCAAAAATGATATTACAACATCTGGTGATGAAGCCATGGTTGAGGTAAGCGCAAATTCAGCATAAGTTTTATACCCCAAAATCTGCATAGTGTTTAAGTTCAAAAATTTAGTGACTACACAAAACAATATAATTCGAAAAATGAACTAATTTTAAAATGGGGATTGCAGAGTTTGCAGTAAAACAGATGCTTTAAAAAATATAAATGTGAGTTCAAACTAGTCAATAATTGTGTATTAATTTCATTTCGTTTTGTTTGTGTGGGCATACTTCAACATGTGTGCATGTGCATGCATGCATAGATGTTTGTTGAAAACTTTAATAGTTTTTTACTTGAAAAACAAAGCACAAGCTGTTGGAATAAACATGGTTGCCGGGAGACCGGTACAGGTTTTGGTGCGAGAGACTGGTACCGGTATGTAATGTCCCCTTTTTGGATTTTCTCCAACTTTGCAATATAAGGAGACAATTGTACTTATGATTCTTATGGTCTTGAAGGAAAATGTATAATAACTTAAGACAAGGGTTAACTTAGTAAGTCTTGTATGAATATAGATGTTCTACCAGATAATAATACAAACTTCTATATCATATGAAAATTTCACTATAATGTTTCAAGAAAAATCAGTCATGAAATCAAATATAAATTCAACATATAAGAGGTGTGATATATATATATATAAATGTATGCAGAAGTTCCTATGTTTGATGTGTGTCACCACTTAGACAATCAATAAAAGAATATGTCTTTTGATCTTCTCTTTATAAGATCACCATGCCTGAGTGCCTTTCTATAACATGCAATTTATTAACTATATTTCTGATAAAGAATTAAAATTCAGATCACTGGTTGCTCTTCCTATTGTATCTCCTTGTGAGCATGCAATCTGGATGCTGTCTCTGCTAAGTCCGCTTTGGTTTCACGCGTCTTCACCTCGTAATGGGGCCGTAGATACCCCCTCTTACTCGGCTGTCAAAGGCACAACTGAGCACTTCAGATTGGGTTCAATAATAATATAAAATCTTCACACCTTTTTCTATCTCAGAATCAATCTTGATTTTATATCTTCAATTATGCCTTTTCAAGAAGGGATGTATTCCTTAGTCATATCTCTTCAATGAATGGACGCTAATAATAAATGACATTTCTTAATAAATTTTTTAATGTGCTTCTTAATCACGGCCTTTGAGGATCAGACTTGCTTCTAATTATAATCGCTGCTTTCAGTGGTAATCATTGTTTTAGTCACTGCTTTAAGCATATCAAGGTTGCTATCAAGAGAATGATGTTTATTGACATTCTTCATGCTGAATTCATCATTACCCATAGTCGCTGTTGCTTCCCTTCACTGTTTGTAATTCATAAATAAGTTGGTGGTAATCACCACATACTAACTTCTTGTTCTTACATTCACCAATAGTCTAAGGAGTCAACTAAGAACTGAGTTGTTTGTTTTATTCCCACTGAAGTTGGCAATGTAAAGGCTGATCATCAAAGTATAATCACTGCTCATGGGATCACTTGGTTAATCAAGTCAGCAATTTAAAGGCTGATCATCAAAGTATAATCGCTGCTCATGGGATCACTTGGTTAATCAAGTCGCACTCCTCTTTATTCTATCAGGCTTGCTCCTTAATATGAATTGGTGTTAACAATATTACAAACTTCTCAATGATCATTTTTAATCAGTATAAGATCACTGCATATGCCGATTGCTTATACAATATGCAATGGTCATTAATTACTTCTTATTAATGATATACAAACTGTTCCTGTTGTAGTCGCATCACCATGAATCTTCTTTGGTACTTGCTACATTATATATGAAATCGCTGTTAGAGATCCTTACCTGATCATGCTGCCAAGTGGAGTATTCACTGAGCATTGCTCTTAAGATATTATCGCTGAAATCTAGTGATGACAACATTATCTCTGTAAGAAATAATTGCTGCATAATAATCTCTTTAGTAATCACTGTTATAGCTGCATGGGAGTTGGCAAGATTTAGTTTAAATCTTTAATTTAAACTTCTATATAATTGCACCTATATCCTTCACTAGATTCAATGTTTATTGAACCTGCTCCTCCTAACATAATTGCTGTCCTATTTACTTATATTGATGTCTTTATGATTCCTTCTTAAGCTATGCGGTTATTACATGGTATATCTATTTTTTAAATATAGGAGACGGGTACTTGCAGATGCTATTTTTTAATATAATTTATTAATTTTCTTGCATTGAAACTGAAAATATTAGTATCACAAAACAAAATCACATATGTTATTAATTTCCTGAATTCACAGATGTCTCTGGTCTATTTTTTAAATATAGGAGACAGGGGTACTTGCAGATGCTATTTTTAATATAATTTATTAATTTTCTTGCATTGAAACTGAAAATATTAGTATCGCAAAACAAAATCACATATGTTGTAAGGAGATAACACGTATCATGAGACGTGTGCATTTTATTTAATTAATAAATTAAAGGTACATTAAAATTACATGTATAATTAAATAATATAAAGTGTACCTAACCTTATCTTCTAGAAGGTGACTATGATGAGTTATGAAATGAATAAATAGAAGGGAAAGACATGTTGGGCATCAGTTGTTCAGTTATCTCTTGTTTTGAGTTGTGGAGCCGAGGTTGTCCACAGAATAGATCCTAGGGAGCGATACCTCCCTTTGATCAGCATAACTGAGGAGGTTAAAGACCCTCTGAAGGGTTGCTTGTGAGTGAGGAGCACTCAGTTTCTCACATCGAGCTTAAGGAGAATTTATATCAGTCATAACAGCGGTGAGTTGCTTCAGATTCTTCATTAGCCACGATTTTGACATTGGGAGTTTGTTGGATGCAAATCTTCCTATTGGAGACCATCAATATTGCCTAAGGAGGAAGGCGATGCCATCTTGGAATATTAGGAGGTGAATCGAGTTAAATTGCTGACTTACTTCAGACTGGTGCAGACCTCTTGATATCCACTATTTGGCTCATAGTTCATTGTCGATGCATCGGATTACATGTTGGAAGGCAACAATTACATCTAGAGGAATAGGCAATCTTCCTTGTGATATTTTTAGAGGATTTGCTGATAGAATCGGCCATCCATCAGTGTATAATCAGATACGGACCTGTACATTCAGAACCCCTCGTTTTGGATCATATTCACATGATTTGGCATTGAAATACATCATTTGGTGAAGCGCTATCTTCTTTGGTTGAGGGCAATCAGCTAGGGGGCGATTTGGAGCATATTTCTGAAGTCCACATTGACATCTCAGTCCTCCACTTGCAGCAGCAGGGGTGCCATAGAAGAAGGTTCGATCTTGCATATTGGAGGCACTTTGGTAGAGGATATCGCTTGTTTCTTCATCGCCTCACCAAGGCGATTTATACCAGGTTCCTTGGCATTACAATTTCATTATATTTTTCAGTAGTTTGTATGTATTGTTGGCTGCCATATATCTTCAGACAAATCAGTACTTAATTGTCAGGTGTTTGGCCATTTGTTGATTGGATGTAATGGGCCTATTTGATTTCAAATAAAGAAGTGATAAGGTTTCTTGTCATCTAGACATTGTCTTATGATGTATGCCAACTGTTTGTCTTAATTACAGTCTGCTGTCATCTTTATTTCTGCATACCAATTCATTGTCATTGAATCAAACATTAAGTATTATAGTAGCATTATCTCCCTAAACCATTGTTCTATGATTTGCAAAGTCACTCTTATTGTATAAACAAGGTTAATAATGTCAAGCCAAATCTGAAGTCTTATATCAGTTATAAGCAAAGTGTTTGTCATAATTCCTTCAAAGGGCAAGAAGTCTGAAAATCTTCATCAGAATTGGCAAGGAACATTACAACTCCACGTTTGGAAAGAATCAATTACTGTCGTCTGCAAGACTCTGCAAGTGAAAAAACTGTCAACTCAGCACCATATGGGGGGTTTCATATGGAGAATAAATAACTCCTACTTCAATCCCAAAAAAACCGCTGCCTAGGGGAAATAAGTCTGCCTGATGGCAAAGGTGCATTATATTTTATTTGCCTCACACTTTTCCAAAGTATAGGGTATTTTTTTTTATTATTCCTCATGGCAGATATAGGTAGAATAATTTTATAAATTCAGAAGCCAAATATTAGGGTAAAAGAAAGTGCATTTGAATTATTTACCATTTCTTTATGTCCTAATGTTAAAGAAAAATTTAAGAGTATATTATAATATAGTAAAAATCAGAAAGGGAAAAGTATTTTAAGTTGATTTATTAGACTTCAAAAAATTGATTTTAGAAGCAAATTTTTTCTTTAAATGAAACAATACAAACCATTTATTTGTTAAGTTTCATAACAAAAAAGTAGCATTCAATATAAACAGTGCCTCTGATTCACATTTATAGTTAACATCATTGCATTAAATTATTGCATCTTATGTTTAATAAAGCTGCAATGATGACATCTGTGCAATTGACCCTATCAATCACCATGGAGAATTAAGGCCACAAATTGTTTTGCAAAAAATTTCACTTCATTTTCCATCCATTCATCTCTACCATTAAATGTAAATCCAGATAGTCAGCAAGTCCAAGTACATTGGGAAGTTATCAATCATAGACTAAATCTCCTTCCATATTGCTTTGGTACCATGTACATGTTCTCCTTCACATATTTTAAGGTCTGTCTGATGTCCTACTATATATATCGAGAGGACCATGTTCTAATGAGTATATCGAAAGGGTGGATTTATAGAAAGGTTTGGTTTATTAGAGTGTTAGTATATAGAAAGGGAAACCTTATTGCAGAGATAAGGAACCTTCACATTCAGAAAAATTGCTTCAGATGCTCCGAAAATCACGTTCTCCAACTCTCATCTCCATGCCGTGATAACTGCTCAGCCTAGAAAACCAAGGTCCAAGCTCAAATTAAGTTTGAGGGTATGTGGTATATTGTTCTTCAAACATTCTCCAAAGTAGCAAATAATAAAAATGAACAAGAAGTTTAATAGGGCCAAACTGATCATCTTCTTCCATGTTTTAGATGAGGTTCAAACTCACATAGAACAACAACTACTAAAGAGGCTATTAAAGTAACTATGCAAAGTTTCTATAATGGTCATTTGGTTAGTTAGTTTAGGATATTTCCTTTACGTGGTTTATAATGTCCCTTGTCAATTCTGATATAAACTTCTGACTCTTCTTGGCTTAGAGATTTCGTCAAACACTTGTCTAACAAGTGCTTAGCTTGCTGTTCTTAATTTCAGTTTGATTTGAGGGACATTGAACACCAAATTCTAATGAAAGCTCATTCATAAATAGCTTGAAAGTAAAGTGTGATGACCAAGTAGTGTTTAGAATATATAAACAAATCAATGAAGCAGAGACTCAACCTCAACTAGGGCTTCATTCTCCACCATACCAAGCTTACCTCGAAAGTACACAAACTTTATTTTGGAGAGAGGCTTGGTGAGAATGTTTGTCGTTTGCTCATCAGTACTAATGAATCTCAACTAAGTAGCATTCATTTCCACCATGTCTCTAACATAGTGATACTTGATCTCCACATACTTCGTTTTGTCATGAAACACAGGATTGACAGAAAGCTTTACACGACTTTGATTATCATAATGATTTCGTAGTTTGTTCTTATTTAGAATGTTTCTTTTTGGTCTTTCATTTTTGTTTTAGAAACTTTGCTTTTAATAGCTTATTTAACGAGCCTCTGTCTCCTTTAGTAATACAACATTTAATTATCATTTCAGAGGGCTTCAAACCACTTCAAAATAATCTACTAATCAAAAAATCAGAACTAGATCATTCGTAGAGTCAATTGCATTGCATGAAAATGCAAAATGGAAGAAGCTAGAGAATTTCTTCATAACAGTTCCAAAACTAAGAGCATCAATACAAGCATTAGAGGAAATTGTGTTAGAGGACCCTCTTGAGCCAATCGTTTTGAGAGTACTTCCCTCTACCTTTCAAGTGTTTTGTCACTTGTCTAAATGTGACTAACAAAAAGCCATCATTTGAGGAGTTGGTGTATTTGTTTCAACAAGAGGAGGCAATTCGAAAAGCCATAACATTTTAGATAGGCAAGAAGAAGAATCTCTATAGAGGAAAAAAAACACAAACAATCACGAAATGATGCTTCAATAGGTGATTCTTACAAATAAGCTTTTTTGTATGCTATGGAGCTAAGGCCTCCACTTATAAAATCCTATCTGGTATGTTGATTCTGATACATTAAGACACATGATGAGTGAACAAAATGGTTCTCAAACATAAGCACTCCAACTCCATGTGGACAAGTTTCACTTGGTGATAATATATCCTACGAAGTCCATGGTATAGGAGACATTTTTCTACCACTTAAGACTCACAAATGTGAATTTATGAAGGTTCTTTATGTCCTAGGCTCGTGAAGATAGGAAATCTACGATAAGATATGTTTTTGGACTAAGAATAGGAGTTGTTTCATGGGCTAATCAAGATGCAGCAAATAGTTTCTCTTTCCACAAGTAAAGGGGAGCATAAAGTTGCTGTCCTTGCAGCTTGTAAAGTAGTTTTGTTGACGAGGCTGCTGATTTGCCGGTGACTCAAATAGAAGCAACAGAGCTAATTGGCACAATTAAATTAACTGACAATCTAGATCTCTGTGCACACACAAAAGCATGTTAAGCTATACCTTCACTATATTAGTTGCAATCTTGCACAACTCAAGAGCACACAATCGATATCTTCACAAGTGACCAAAGAAACTTTTCAAATTTGTAAATTAACATTAAATTTTCTTATTCATGACCATAAAAGGAGGGCATATGGTCATGACAATTATGAGTTCGTACCTATGAGTTAATAGACTTTCGGTAGTTAACCACTTCAAAATCGGTTAATGAAGAGCACTTTGAATGTATTGCAGACCTAAACATAACTAAAGAAGTATTGCTCTCTCCTCTCTCTACATTCTCTAATGTTCTCTTTTATTCACCTCTAATAAAAAATTACAGCCCCGTGAGATTGATATCATGTTCAATACCAAAACAAATAACAATCTAAGTTGATTGCCAAATAATCAAAGCTGAAAACATGCCTGCTTGTAAAACTAAGAATATAGAGGAAGATTACCTGTGCAAGATCATGACGAGCAGCAATAAGCTTGTCCAAAACATTTAAATTGGCTTTGGGGACGGTATGACCTGTGATATATGCTTGTTTCCTGATCTGCATACCAGACATTTTGAGGTTTCTAAAGAAAAAATACAACATTGCATATAGATACTCATATTACCAGTTGCAACTCTTAGTGCTGAGAATATTTCAACAGGGATTATTGAAAAGCAAAGGCATATTTATGGATAATGGAGGAAAAAAATCCACACATATATGAATGTTCAGGAAGATGCATATTTTAAAAAATAAAGAATGTGCATGCACATAGATATATCAAATGGAATTAGACTATTTCTACAATGAGAAAAATATATCCAAAAGAACATGCATACATAAAGTTATATCCAATGGAAGTGGAAATTTCTATCAGGGGAAAAATATATACCACATTGGAATATTACTATTGTAGAAAGAACAAGGAAAAAAGTGGATAGATATAGAGAATTAGAAACATAAGTATAGTTATTTTCCAAAGTGCATGCATTATTAATATAATTTTAAAGGTCAAAAGGCAAATGCATGATGATCCTACAGTCTAATCGCATTAAAATTCTCATTTATTGTTTGTACTTTGTACAGACTCCCAAAAAATATATTAAACCCATAATTCCCATGCTCATCACAGGATTCCAAGACAAGGGTTGTGCTATCCCATGTACATTTGTCAATATGATTTTGGCTTTGTATTATTCGCTAGGCAAAAAAAAAATATGCAAGTTCATATTCAATTTCATATAAACTACAGAATTTCAAAGGCCAGGAAAATGCTATATTATGTGATAGTTTTGGCAACATAGTTGAAAAAGAATCTAGTAAAAGTTGTGATAATTCTTAAACAAAATGTCCTAAAGAAAGGGAAATTCAATTCTAAGGACTACATATATATTTTATCAACAACATAGTACACAATACTAATATAAAACTGTTGGTTGAAAATTTTGTAATCAAAGGATGAGTACAAAATGTGTTTTTCAGCTACAATATGAAGAGACTTAATCTCTCCTTGCAAAGGGAAGGCTGCCTTCTTATTGCTATTCAACAACTAGTATCTATCTAACCTCTATCTATTATACTATTTACTCTCTTACTTCCGGAGTGGACTTTCTTCATTACAACAAGTCACAAATTACAAGATACTAATTTAAGCAATAATAACCGATATAACTTCCAGCCAAACAGAAGGACTCAAAGATGTACCAAAAAATCTGCACTAACTAAGAAACCTCTATAAGCCCAAAAGACTTGCGCAAGCCCCCTAATTGATTCTTGAAATTAAATTGTGATATGTAGATAGCTCAAAGTATTTCAAATATCACAACTTTCACTACTCTAAACAGATAACCTGATGTAGCACAAAGTCCACCTTGTTATCAATCGCAGATAAATGGCTCCCAATAAAATACTATAGCACAAAGTCTACAATATTATATTTTAATATCCCTTAATTTAACAACTTCTCACACTACACAATTCATTCCTTAAAGATAATATGACAAGAATGACATAAGAACACTCTCACCATACAATAAGTGAATCCAAGACAAAGATTGGAAAACAACTCTCCTTTATTGATAGAAATTTCAGATTTTCACTTAAAGCACAAAGTCTTTAACAACTCTACAATCTGGCAGAGTTTTGATGCATTAGCCAAAATATGATTATTTAAAAGAAGCCCCCCATATTTATAGAGAGCTTATAAGCAAAAAGAGGGAAAGTTGCAACTAACTTTGAATTATTCAACAGAAAAGTCTTATTTGACTTTGGACTTGTGTTGTTACATGTAATTATAATTTTACAAAATTACATGTTAAATGTCATTAACCAATTACATAATGCAAAACTGACAACATGAAAATGAACTAAGTGTTTGAAGACATGTCTTTGTTGGCGGCATTATTGTACACGGGAATAACATTATTTAATTATGTGTAATTGTTTTGGTTAGTTGGCAACTGAGGGGTGGAAGTTGCGGTGCGACGGTTGGCGCTCGCACCCCCTCGGTACCCTTTTATACTCCGGAATGTAACTTGTAAAACACACTTATTATGAATAGAACATCTGTTACACTTGTCTGATATTTACGGCATTATTCTGCGTTATGTTCTTTATGTCTTAAGTTATTCACCCGAGAGGGCAAACATTTGGCGTCGTTGCCTAGACGAACTCGGGAACGGAAGACACGGATGGAGCACAATGGGCCTACCCGTTGGTGAAGTAAACCCGGAGGCCGACGACGCCCGAACAGAACTGTACACAGGAGAAGACACGGCAACATGAGAATTCTCGATTTTGCTCCAGGTGGCCATTCAGACATACGTTCGACGAGAAGCAGCGGAGGCAGAAATCCCACCAAGTGTCGTGTGGACAGCGTTGGAGGTTAGCCCGGCAGTAAACCGGTTGATGAACCACCTCCCCCGGTTGCTTGCCCAGGCATCGCTGGCACAACAGGCCCGCCTGGAGGAGATTGCCCCAGGAAGAGCGACGACAACAAATCCTGCAACGATACGAAGAGAACAACCGACAGGACACGGAAAGAGATGGCGACAAGCCAGGAGGGAATTGAAATGTGAACTTCTTATTTTCAAATAAAAGTGTCATTGACATGAGTTGTACTTGAGCAGATGAATTAATAAAGACATGTTTTGATTTAAAAGAATTGAGAGTTAAGGAGATGTGTTACAATTAATGCCAAACTTGTTGAATAAAGATAGAAATAGAAAACCGGAAACGAACGAGTGGGAGGCCGCGCAGAGGGCTTTGATTCTGGAGCAGCAAGTAGAACGTAGACGGAGGCTGAGGCAACTTGCCGAAGGACGACCTGCCGAAGGGGGGCCCGAGGGGAACCAAGGAGGTGTCACGGAAGGTGCAGAGGCCGACGGAAATTTCTACCCGTCGCCAGATCATCGTAGGACACGGAGCCACGAAGAATGTCTAGAAGAAACAATGTTAAGGCGAAATCTAGTCGAGGAGACGCGGGATCAGTTTAGGAACTTATCCCTCACACCACGGAGTGAAGATCACCAACGGGAGGCAGAAGTAGGAGCGTGTCCGAGCGAAGGGGAGGGTAACAGTACGGGTGTAGGTGCCACACGCGACAGGCAAAACACCGTACCTCCAGGACACACCACCAACACTACCGGAGGTAGCAGCGCAGAGACACAGCCACAGACACAAGAGCAACAGCCACAGACACAGACACAACCGCCTCCAGGAAGACGACCAGGGATGGCGAGCAAACAAAAGTTACCAAAGTTCACAGGGGACGGCAAGGAAGACCCCTTACGGCACTGCCGTACATGTGAGACCATTTGGTCTGCCAACGGAGTAACAAACCAGGATGACTGGGTACAGCAGTTCCCAGCCACGTTACGAGGAGTCGCCATAGATTGGTACTCCGATATAGATAAGCAAAAAGTGGCCACATGGGCAACCCTTCAGAAGGAATTCACGGAGGAGTTCCGGTTGCTTCGTGATGACAACGAAATTGTGGCAGAGATATATAGTACCAAGCAAGGTACTAAGGAGACAGTACGGGCATATAGCAGGAGATTGAAAGAACTTTTGGGTAAAATGGAGAGCCAGCCTGCTGAGCGCTTAAAAAAATGATGGTTTGTGGAAGGAATGAAATCTTCCCTACGGAAAAAAATGAAGATTGTACCCCCGACATCATACGACGACGCCTATAACAGGGCGATGGATCTAGAAAGCGAATATAAAACATCAAGGAAGAAGAAGAGTAATAGATATTCATCTGACGATGACGAAGTATCTAACGGAGAGAGCAGTAGCAGTAGCGGATCAGGTAAAAAGGTACACGCGCTCCAGAAGGACATGGAATGAATGTTGAGAGAATTCAAGGCCATGAAAGGGAGTACAAGTAAGACGGAAGAAACTGAAGTATGGTGTACAGACTGCAGGAGTGATGGACACACAAAGGGTACTTGCCCGAAGAAGGCATTCTGTGAGATTTGCCAAATGATGGGACACTCCACCAAGGAGTGCCCATACAATATGAAAACCCGAAGCCCGAACCAGGTGTTGTTCACAGAGCAGGCCACAACATCCGCACCAGTGGGTACGGGCCAGCAGACTAACACAACGGCATCATCTGGAGGATACAGGGATAATAGACGCGGTGGCGGTGGAAGAAACAATAACAATAACAACAACAAAAACCGGATCCAGTACGATGCCAAGGGTCGGCCGATGATTCAATGTAGGGCCTACAATCAGTGGGGACACTTCGCTCGCGATTGCACGAAGGAAGCCAACACTCAGCACCTCTGCCGATGGTGCGGGCCAGGCGACCATGAGGACGCAAATTGCCCGAAGCCTGGCGTACACCTTCTAACCATAGAACCTACGAAGGCAGAAGTATTGGCAATCACAAGGGCACAGGCTAAAAAGATTGCCTACCCAAATCCCCACATGGAGACCGAGAGAGTGCGGGAGGCCAGAGACGAGATCACGAAGGAGATGGCCGCACAAGGACAAAACAGTCACCAGACAGCGAGTCCACCACGGACGAAGGGAGAAGAGGAAATCTTACGGCAGATCTTGCAAGTAGAGGTACCGGTGAAAATTCAAGACCTCCTGGAGAGTATGCCGCAGCTAAAAATGGCTATTTTAAACTCTGTACCCCCACAAGTAAAAACGAAGGAGGTCGTACGCCCCACAACCAACCCCGCGTTTAAGGAGGTCGCTAGTCCCGCGATTGATCCCATGTTGTTGGTAGTCAACAGCGGACGCCACCCGGCGGTGGTAGAAATGGGTATACTAGGGACCACCTTAACAAACACGATTGTGGACGGAGGGTCAGGAGTAAATGTACTCCCAGAAGCGACATGGAAAAAGTTGGGAAAGCCTACGTTATGGCCCCCTACGTTCAACCTACTAGGGGCAGACCAACATGGGATTAAACCCATTGGTCGGCACGCAGCCATTCGTGTTGGACTTTGTGGTAATCCCCTTAAAGCAGAAAGGATATGACGCCATCCTGGGGCGGGGGTGGCTCATTGCAGCCAAAGCGAACCATAACTAGAAGCGGAATACCCTTTCTTTGGAAAATGTCAGGAGGAAGTACGTAATCGATCTCCGTACGCAGATGGTGAGCGAGGAGTTAGCCTCTTCCTCCGACTCGGAGTCCGAGGGACACCAGTTAGCGGAGGGTGGAAGTAGAGGCCGCATGGAGCCCAGTGATGAAGGGGTGTTAGAACTGGAGGCATGCTCAGGGGACGATGGGGACTCCTTGAATGGCCTCTTCCATTGGCAAATGGGAGATTATGAACTATTTACACCATCGTGCAACGTATTGAGCATCAAAGAAGAACCAGAGATATTTCCCCCAGAATATGGCGAGTATAAGGAAGGGGAGGCAGCAGTAAATGAGGCGCCGGCACACCAATTTCCAGAAGGGGAGCCTATTAAGTACCAGGAAGCCACGTTAAAGGAAATGAATCTCGGGGAGACAAGTGACCCCAAGATCATCCTGGTCGGAGATGATTGGAATCCAGTGTTGAAGGCCGCAGCCTTCAAAATTTTCCTGGAATACAAGGATGTCTTTGCATGGACATACAAGGACTTGAAGGGCGTGCCCCCAGAGCTATGTGTGCACCGAATAACATTAGTACCAGGAGCCCAGCCAGTGAGGAAGCGGCCGTACCGAATGAACAAAAATTATGCTATACGGGTGAACGACGAGATTGAGCGGATGTTGGAAGCGGGCATAATTTTCAGAGTACAGACAAGCGAATGGGTGTCCCCCATTGTGATTTCCCTCAAGAAAGAGGCCAATCAGATCCGGATTTGTGTAGATTTCCGATGCCTAAACGCTGTCACCGTTAAAGACCCGTTTCCCATACCCTTCACAGACAGCATCTTGGAGGAAGTAGCTGGACACGAAATCTATTCCTTCATGGATGGGTTCTCTGGTTACAACCAGATATCCATCGCGGAGGAAGATAAGCTGAAAACAACCTTCGTGGTGGAGGACGGTGTGTACGCATACAACCGAATGCCCTTCGGTCTATGCAATGCGCCTGCCACCTTTCAGCGCATCATCCTGCACATTTTCGAAAGGATGTCGGTGGGGAACTTCAAAGCATTCCTGGATGATTGGTCTATTTACAGTGAACAGGACATCCACTTAAAAACTCTGGGAGAGTGCTTAGAGAGGTGTCGGAGGGCACGATTGGCCCTCAACCCGAAGAAATGTAGATTCATGGTACCACAGGGGAGATTGCTGGGACACATTGTGTGTAAAGAAGGATTGAAAACAGACCCAAACAAGATTCGGGTAATAGTAGAAATGGAGCCTCCGACGGACGTCACCGGGGTAAAATCCTTCCTTGGTCATGTGGGGTACTACAGGAGGTTTATCAAGAACTTCGCGGAGGTGTCCCACCCGTTGGATCAATTGACAAGGAAAGGGGAACCATATAGTTGGGCAGAGCCACAGAGCAAGGCCTTCGAAGAGCTGAAGACAAGGTTGGTGGCAGGGCCCATACTGGCATACCCGAACTGGGATAAGGAATTCCACGTAGATGCCTCAAACTATGCCATCGGGGCTACATTAGCCCAAGTAGGAGGACACGGGCTGGACCACCCCATTTATTTTGCCAGCAGATTGCTCTCGAAGGCGGAGAAAAACTATAGTACCACAGAACGTGAAGCCCTCGGTATGGTCTATGCAGTACAGAAATTCCGTCATTACCTCCTGGCCACACCATTCACATTTTACGTAGACCACCAGGCACTCATGTATTTAGTGAACAAGCCCATTATCCAGGGGAGGATAAGTCGTTGGCTATTGCTAGTTGCTACTACAGGAGTTCACATTTTTAATTGTGGTGAGACCAGGGCGAAGCCATGTCATAGCCGACCAGCTGTCGCAGATTAAGTCGGGGGAACCTCCAGAGGGAGTAAATGATGATTTCCCGGATGCACACTTGTTCCAAATAGCCGTGCTCCCTTCGTGGTACAAGACGATTGGAGAGTACCTATCGACGTCCCGATTTTCGGAGGGTATGCCTCCAGGGGAACGAAGAAAACTCGCATTAAGGAGCAGGACTTTTTCGCTCATCAACGGGTTACTTTACAAGATGGGGCCGGACCAGATATTAAGGCGTTGTGTCATGGAGGAAGAAGTCTCGAGTGTACTAAGGGAGGCACACGAAGGGCCCGCAGGTGGACACATGGGTCCAGACACCACAGCCCGAAAGGTGCTTCTCGCAGGACTATGGTGGCCAACGGTATATCACAACGCTAGGGAGTGGGTCGTGCGGTGTGACACTTGCCAGCGGGTGGGCAAACCTCTGAAGCGGGACTTCATGCCCCTCAACCCGTCGCATGCACAAGAACTCTTTGAGCGATGGGGACTCGACTTTGTGGGCCCTCTTAAGGCCAGTCGTGCACGACGGTGTCGATACATTATAGTTGCGACAGAATACCTGACCAAGTGGGTGGAGGCAAGGGCCCTCCAGGATAATTCGGCAGTAAGCACAGCGAAGTTTATATATGAACAAATCATTACGCGATATGGTATACCTATTCAGTTGACCAGTGACCGGGGAGGCCACTTCGTGAACCATGTCATACACCAGTTGACATCAGACTTCAAGATTTTTCACTCATTCTCAAGTCTGTATTACCCACGTGCCAATGGCCAGGCAGAGGCCACAAATAAAATAATAATGTCGGTGATATATAAGTCTTGCGGAGTGGAGAAGGATGACTGAGAGGAGCGCCTGCTGTCAGTACTTTGGGCATACCGAATGACCTACAAAGTAACTACTGGATAGACTCCTTTCCAGCTGATGTATGGACAAGAAGCCGTGGTGCCAGTTGAATTCATGGTACCGAGTTTGCGGATTGCCATCGATAATCGCCTTGGCGACATGGAAAGCCTGAGGGAGAGGCTGTACGCGTTGAACAAATTGGACGAGCTAAGGATGATGGCTCAGTGGGCGACAGAAACAGCCCAGCAAAGACGGAAGGTGTGGCACGACAAGCACCTCCGGCGAATGAATTTTACTCCCGGACAGCTGGTGTTAAAATGGTTAGGGCCCTTCCGGATACGTGAGGTCAACACAAACGGGGCGATAAAGTTATGGACGTTGGATGGGAAGGAGATACCAGACGCAGTCAGCGGGTCGAAACTGAAAATCTATCACGAACGGAGGGAACCGGGAATCCCCAGTCAGTCAGCCGCTCCTAAAAATTAGAAAATTTGAAAAAATATATATATATATAAGAAAATTTGAAAAAATATATATATATAAAAGAAAATTGAAAAAATATATATATGGAAAAAAAAAAAAAAAAAACAAGGAAAAAAGTGACCACCGTACGGTGGACACGAGGTGGCACCACCGACAGTGGGACCACCGTGCGGTGGAACCACCGACGGTGGCACCACCCACAGTGGCACCACCGTGCGGTGGGACCACCGACGGTGGAAGCCACCGAAGGCCCGCAAAAAGAATATAAACGCCGCCCAAGCTATAAACCGAACGAAGGAAACAAGACACCGCCGAGGATAGAAGAAACAAGGACGCCGCACACCGCCGAAGGGAAACAAGGAGACACTGCCGAAGGGAACCAAGGTAGCCACCGAAGGCTGCGAGAAGCATAAAGCGTCGCAAGGTTGAAACGCCGCACACCGAGGGAGACACCACGCCGAAGGGAAAAGGAAAGAAGACAGAACCCCGCACCACCACGCAACGCCGCACACCGGCGAGGAAAGGTAGAAGCTACCACGGCGAGGAAAGGTAGAAGCTACCACGGCGAGGAAAGGAAAACGACATAACCCCGCACACCGTCGCACCGCACAGCAAGGATTGAAGGGAAGAAAACGCCGCACACCACCGAAGGCCACGGTAAAGTGTCAAACGCCACCTCCACGCCACGCCGCGCAAGTGTAAAACGCCGCACACTAAGAAGCCACCACGTCGAGACAAGGAAGAGACGCCGCACGAAGGGAAAACCCCACGCACCATCCCCCGTGTCCATTTGGGAGTTCGAGTTAAGAGCCGTCAGATTGTTTGTCGGGTTCGTGAGACTACAAAGCCACAGGTAGACCAGCCGCACGACAGCAGCCAAAAAGAGAGGGCCGTTACGAAGGGTGGATTTTTTCTAAACAAATCAGTTACAGGGAGATCGATGGATTCAGCCGGGAAGAGGAGTTGGAAGAAACAGCTGCACGCTTCTTCCAGCAGCAGCCAGAAGAATAGAGGTAGCAATATCAGGATTTTAGCTTCAGGAGTGCGTGTTGCAGGCGGCACCATGGATGCCAGCGCTCGGCAAAAACAAAAACAGAAAACACCACAGGTTGCCGCAAGTGCGAAAAACACAGTGACGCCACAGAATATTACTTTCGAGGGCCTGAATGGATTGGAATGCCGCAAATGGTGGCAGGATACCTCCGATAATGACCTGGTAAAGCAAAACCTTCGGAAGGCACAGGTAGAGTGGGCTATCCGGATGCCTGTGTTCCCTATCCGGGAGTATGAGGGTGCCGTACGCTTCATGGTGGACACCTTCGACAGACATACATGCACCAGCACGTTTGAATACCTCCGGAGGGATGTCACTATATCCTTCAAAGCAAGGGATTTCACAAGGGTATTCGGCATTCCGAACAGCCAGGGCAAGAAAATAGACCTGAAGGCCAAGAAGATAAAACGGGAGGAGAAGGAGCGGTGGATTAAATTAGTCTCCCGGAATTTGACCACATCGGAGTTGGACAGCGTGGCTAGAGCCATGAAGAGTCAGGGAATCCGCAAGACTTTTGTTGCGGAGGGCCACTGGAGGTGCATCATGGATGTTATCAAGAGCAGATTGACAGGGTCGGGCAGGGCGTCGGACATTGCCCTCCCTCAAATTATGCTGATGAATGGGCTGATGAATGGCATCGTGTATGACTGGGCAGCGTTACTGGCAGAGCGTATGTATGAGTTTCTGACGCCCCAGCATCGCACATTCTACATGCCTCATTATGCTATAGGGTTATTCCTGGAGGCCACGCGGGAAGTAGTGCCAGAGGATGAGTTGGAGGTACGGCCGCAGGGACCGTTGGCAGCGAGAGAGCCTCCAATAATGTATTGGAGGCACTTGGACATTGGGCACTCTTCCGCGAAGCGGAAACGGGCGATGGATACGGCCTCGGCCTCAGGGGAGCCTGACAGCGGGAGGGAGTCCAACAGCACGGAGGATTCGAAGGAGGAAGATGAGGAGGACGATAGCAGTCAGGCAACGGAGGAGCCTGTACGCGTCCGGTTTGCCCCACCTCTGTTACCGATGGGCACGACTGTGCCAGCATCTGGAGTAGGCGGCACTTGTATTCCGGCCTTTAGGCAGAGCCATACGCCTGTTACATTGGGTCCCTTCCAGCACGAGCAACAGGGAGCACCGTCGGGCCCAGCCACAGCGGCACTTACCGAGGACATGGCAGAGTCAAGGACGGAGGAGTCACCGCACCGGGTAGTAGTCGAGCAGGGACCGACAGAGGTGGAGGCTACCGAGCCTCACGTGCGGTTGGAGGTCGTGGGTGGTGACACCGTGGTGACTGTTTCTGCTTCGTTGTTGGAGGAGCCGACCACAGCGACCCCTCCCCCAGTCACAGAGATGCGTGCTGACCTCGAGGCTATCCAGAGCTGGCTCACACAGCGGTTTCAGATGACACTGGCACAGCCAGAGGGAGCTGTTGTATTTTCACCGCGTCGAGAGACGAGAGCGGAGGTAGTCCACTTGGATGACTCGTTAGGGGAGGCACATGGACTCACAGTTGGGCACGAGGCAGGGGAGGTCGCCTCTGGGCAGGCACCAGGAGATGGTGCACCTTCGATGGCGGAGGCGGTACCTTCGCAGCAGGCTGCAGTAGTGACTGCTCCACCACGGATTTCCCAGTCTTCGGCACAGGTGGGAGAGGATGTTGAAACTTATCTCGCTAACATGGCTGATATGGTAACGAGGGGTAGGCGGGTAGTGGCCGCCGCCCAGACGCAAGCATTGCAGCAGGTGGTGGTGGAGCTCGAGCAGGTCCTACAGTTTATGCGGGTGGACTGCCCGACAGCCTTTGCTACCTGCTTTGAGTCTCCGGGGTGGCCAACTACGGAGACAGCGGAGATGCTCCAGGCCTGGAGGCTGCGTCAGCCCGTTGTGGAGAGTCGGGTGACGGCAGTTGTCCGCGAGATCGAGCAGGTCTATTGGGATGCCTATTATACATTGAGGCGCACACAGCAGGCGTCTGCAGTCAAGGAGGCTTCCCGAGTAGCGTTGGAAAGCGAGGTGGCCAGTCAGTAGGCCTCATGGGCAGCCGAGAGGGCGCAGTTGTTGGCACAGCTCGAGGTGGCCCGCACAGAGACGGCTGAGATCCGGACAGCGAAGGCCGAGGTAGAGGGCCGTCTGGCAGCCGAGCAGACACGGTTGGCCTGTGCGACGGCGGCAGTGGATACCAAGGAGACGGAGTTACTGGAGGCAGCACACATGGTGAAGACAGCTCTAGAGAAGGTCCTCGTGGCGGAACGGGATGTGGCTGCACGCACTCAGCAGGTGTACGAGCTTCGTTCCCGCTAGGCAGCCCAGACACCGCCATCTCACACTTCTACTTCAGGGACGCTTTCTCAGCCCCCTCCCTAGTCTTTCCGATATCTTGTATAGGTTGCATTATCTCCATTTTTGTAAGTCGCCTGGAGACGACTTTTCTTTTTGGGGGGGATGATGTTGGCGGCATTATTGTACACGGGAATAACATTAGTTAATTATGTGTAATTGTTTTGGTTAGTTGGCAACCGAGGGGTGGAAGTTGCGGTGCGACGATTGGCGCTCGCACCCCCTCGGTACCCTTTTATACTCCGGAATGTAACTTGTAAAACACACTTATTATGAATAGAACATCTGTTACACTTGTCTGATATTTACGGCATTATTCTGCGTTATGTTCTTTATGTCTTAAGTTATTCACCCGAGAGGGCAAACAGTCTTCATTATCATCATCTTCTTCAAAAGATCATATCATTACAAGGTAGCCTGTGCTTGATAATCATCTGGTCCCAGTGTGTAGGAATGGGCATTTGGAATGGAGTTGTGTTACTAAATTGAAGAATCCCTAGAATTAGAAAAATTGTCTTTTGGATCAGAAATTGCGAATCCGGTTTTAAAACCCAATTTGCACCAAGATAGGGTCAAAACATGCAAATCGGGTTTTAAAACCCGATTTACACTGAAGACTGGATTATACATACAAGTCGGATTTTGAAACCTGTTTTCCATATAGGATGAACTTATAGTGCAAAACCTATTCATCGAGTTTCAAAACCCGATGAACACTTCACATGCAATGTTTTGGAAGGTTGCACATCAGGTTTTAAAACCCAATGTGCATGTGACAAATGCAAAGTGATGTAAATCGGGTTTTATTTACGTGTGGGAAATGCAAGGAAAGATGGAGATTGGGTTTTAAAACCCGATGTGCATGTGGAACAAGAGAGAATTTGTGCAACATGGATGACCTACAGTTTGGGTTTTAAAACCTGAACTGCATATGAAGGAATTTCTCTAACTACCAAAAAACAATGACTTGCTAAAAACGACAAGACAAGAAGGGGATCCGATCAAAAAGACTTTTCGAGGGATCGAACTACATGTGAGGGTACTTGAAAAAGGCCTCGATATGTGTGCTTAGAGGACGTGGCCTACGAAACAGACAAATTTCATAGAGGTTATCCCACAATTGAGCAAGCTGAAATTGGGGATAAAAAAAAAAGTATTTTAAATACTCGACACTTTTAATCTAAAAAGGATTCTCTAATTTTATCATTAAAGGATGAAAGCTCTCAATTACCAACTTCCACATGGAAACTCCCCTTAAATAATCAAAACTTGTAGAGGTCCTTTTGCAATGATAATGTTGGTTCCTTGGGCCAAAGCTTTCCTATGAACGCGGCATTGCTGTCCTTTGGGCATACTCCCCCACTTTAATCTTCATCAACTTCATGCTTCATTGAGGGGTCTTTGCCTCACATCTATATATACTTGTATTTAGTAGTTATTCTTGGAGGTTTAACCACCTCAGATTTTCCCTTTTTGCTGCATTTGCATTGTCTTTTTTGTTTTTGATCAGTTGTGTTTGCATTGCCTTAATACGTAGAGTTTTAAGTATTTTTTGTAACCTGTGGTCTTTTACCCTAGTACATCTTTTTGGTAAATATATGTGCTTTACTAGTCCCACTGACTTACTTTTGATCATTTGTGGACAATCATTTAATTTATTTCTTTCTTCATTCTTTGGTGTTGTGTTTCCAAACTTCATATTAGATTAACAATACATCCAGCTCCAGCTCCTGGGAAAGGTGTCTATAAAGCATTACTCCAAACATGTGACAGTGTTGGCATTTACTGTTCTCCCACTTTGAGCCTTACTACAAACATATTACAATACATAGTTCATATAGTTTAAGGTTTAACAGCTCATGCACACCCCATCCAGATATGTTTAAATCACTTGTGTGCTGAGTGTTTAGAATTAGTTGTTTTTCAGAGCCTAGGGGCTTTTTAACCTAGTAAATTTCTAATTTAACTAAATGTACTTTCAACTGCCATTGAGCTGTTTTGCTCGTTACCATACCTAAGTAGAATGCATTTGTTTCTTTTTTTCTTTTTGTAGAAATTGTCCTAATCCCCATGCATGACATTATATCCAGGAATTTGTCACACAAATTTAACAAACCTCACTATCCCATTCCAAACCTAATGATTTAATGCTAGTCACAAAAAACCAATATTGATGATGGTGACTGTTGAGCTAAAGATTTTAAGGTAAAAGGATAAATTACACGAATATCTAACTGTTAAGTAAATTTTTTCTTAGTGCTTGAAGCATATCAATTTATTTTTTGTATGAGGTTTGAATCATCAATGAGAAACACAGATGGAAACACCTAAAAATGCAAGAGTACAAAACAGAGATGCCACTACAACTGCTATGTTATACTCTTGATTATCAAGGATTATACAGATGTACAATGATGATTGTGTGCTGCCTTGACAAGGCCAAGCGTAAATAAAATGCAGAAATTCCAAAAGCAAGAAAGTTGAAAAATAATTACAGAAATATTTAGCAAGAGTAAATCTCAGCACATAATTGGATTAAGTACATTGTTAATTATATTTGTCCCTAGGGTTGGCAGCAATGAGTACCATCTCACGCTGCACTTTCCTTTTTATCTTCATAATAACAGCCTTACCTGTAAATGTAACTTTATGCATTATTTTACATTAGCAATCTAGCTAATGATGTTTGAATTGTCAATGTTTCTTTTTGAAAACTAAGTATTGTTTCACTATCACACGTCCAAAATTACTTAAAATGTGCCTTTTGGTCCTGTACAAGCCAATCAAGCATTATTTCATCCTTGTTTTGAATTATTGAAGTGAGATATGCCATTACAGCTGTTATTTGTACACCTTTCATTAGGATGCGCTTAATGTTAATGTTTTGTAGCTTCGGCCAGATAATTCTAATCGATGAAATCAAATGCTTAATTGGCCTATCGGCCTTAAGCATTTGATATCTATCCTCTACAAGTATTAATCCATTATTTGCATTATGTATTTAATAAGATTCTTGCTTTAATATTAATCTTGAAATATGATTATGAATTAATCATATGTGTATATTTAATAATGTATAACTATACATTATTAAATATACACATACAATTAATTTGATTATATCAAATAACATTTAATCATATGCTTATCGATATTTACTATCGATCAGATTATGTGCGTTTAGCAAATCATATTAACAATGTAACAAATGCAAATTGGTTACCAATAATTATCGACTGCATTACACTACGTATCGACATGTTCTTACACGGCCGAGAGACATGTCTCCGTAGAAACACGTCTCTACGTGGACATGATCCACGTAGAGGCATGCCTCTACGAAGGCATGTCTCTCTCCTTATATAAGGAGGGAGACAATCGTATTGTGGACGTACAGAATAATTACAGTGCAGAAATATAATTGATTCTATTTTCATGTAAAATTGCAATAAGATTAATATCAGTTTTAATTGATCATTGTACAGCAGTTCATGTTAAATTAATTGATATACAAAGGAATCCTTATATTGATATAAGAAGTGGAAATTGCATTTATAAGATTTAAAAGATCCTATATTCAAATCTGATATAAACTTTAACACTTAATAGGTGTATAATAATGAACAGCTCTGCTAGCTGGACAAGGCCTAGCAGATAACCAAAGAAAGGCCAAAGAGAGTTGATTATACATATATTTACAACAGTATATCTTATCATGGATGCTGATTTATAATAATGGCAGCAATAAGCATAGTTTGCAGACTCATCTGACTCGCCACAGACTTGTCTAGACTCGCGAATCTGTGCCAAGGACTCGTGTGAGTCTATAGTCGGGACTCGCGAGTCCGACGGGAAGACTCACGTCGAAGTGAAACACGCCCAGTCAAGGTTTAAAAGTGTTTTTGTTTTAATCTTTTACTCATTTGGCATTTGTATTTGCTCAAAACAAGTCTGTAGGGTTTCAAGAAGGAAAGGAAACAAGATCAAAACACCAAAAAGAGATCTAGGTAAGGATATTTCTTTTCTTTTTTTTTCATTTTCATGTTTTGAAAATCAAAAAAATCTTGAAAAACAAGGGGATATGCTGCCAAAAAAATCCTATTTCCCTTCCTAACTTATTTCTTTATATTTTTTTCTTGTTTTCAAATATTATTTTTTTCAAATGATTCATTATCATTTATTCTGTTGATTTTCCACAAAATCTTGCTGATTTTTTTAGTTTTTCATGTTAAAACAGCAATGGCAAGTTCAACTCCAACTCCAAGGGCAACCCCAAAGCCAAGAAGACAAAAGGACAAAGCATGTTAGTATGGGATACTAAGAAACAAAAAGGGGGAGGTCACTTGCACCGAATGTAGCAAATGGATGACTGGTAGAATCAATAGATTAAAATACCACCATGCACAAATACCTGGACAAGGTGTGGAGATATGTGACAAAACAACTTCGAAGATTGTTAGAGAGATGAAGGCCCTTCTTGCTGAGTGTGATATGCAAAAGGAAGAAAGGCAAACAACGAAAGAACCCATAGCAGCTGCAATGAATCCCACATTGTCCACTTCGGGTCCCCTTGGTCGCACTCGCGAAAGCCCAAATTTACGTCAACCACTTTCATCTTTTGGTGACAATGAGGGTGAGGCTAGTGAGACTCCTCTTAGATCAGACCCTAATTACTTTGTTCCACGCAATGTTCTAGGAGCACAACCTTCAATTGAAAGTACAAGAAGGAATAGAGAGAAGCATGAGCAAGCAAGGATAGCAGTAGCAAACTTTTGGTATTACAATAATTTACCTTTCAATGCGGCGAACAATGCGTATTGGGAAGGTTTGGTTAATGCATTTATAGTTGCAGGTAGAGACTTCAGTGGACCATTGCTAGAGCAAGCCATCAAAAATACACAAGTTGTGGTTGATGATCAAAAAAGATATTGGAGGAGAAAAGGATGCAGAATTTTATCGAATGAATGGACAGATGGACGGAATAGGACTCTCCTCAATTTCTTGGTGGCTTCAAATGGTGCAATGGTATTCCTAAAGTCTATTGATGCCTCAAATGAAATAAAAAATGCAGAAACTTTGTCTAATCTATTGGATGGGGTGATCCAAGAAGTTAGAGTTCAGAATATTGTCCAAATTATCACGGACAACGCAGCAGCATATGTAGCTGCAGGTAGAGTGCTTATGGAGAGGCATCCTACAATTGCATGGAGTCCTTGTGCTGCACATTGCTTTGACTTGTTGTTAGAGGACATTGGGAAGATTGGATGGGTGAAAAGGGTGGTTGAAGATACAAAAAATGGCACTAAGTTCATCTACAATCATACTTGGGTACTTGCTTTGATGAGAAAACACATAAATGGCAAGGACCTTGTGCGACCTGGAGTGACACGATTTGCTAGCCACTTACTCACTTTACAGAGAATTCTTGGTGCCATTCCTCATCTTAAGCAAATGTTTGTGTTTGATGCTTGGTTGGACTCTGCATACTCCAAAAGAGCTGAAGCGAAGAAGATTGTAAGCATTGTTTTTGATGAAGGTTTCACTAAAAGTGGAGAGTTGATTGGGGTAAGTAACAAACACAAATGTAAACTTTATACAAGATAATCTATTTGCTGTTTTTTTAGGGGTTAATTTTGTACTAATTTAAAATTTGCTTTCATTCTTTTAGGTGACAAAACCTTTGGTAAGGGTTCTTCGTATGGTGGATGGAGAGGGCATGCCAATGGGTTTCATTTATGAGGCCATGGATAGGGCCGAAAAGGCTATTTCACATAACTATGGGAAAAATACAAGAAAATGTGAAAACCTTTGGCGCATCATTGATCATAGGTGGACAAACCAACTCCACCAACCGATACATACCTTTGCTTACTTCTTGAGCCCGAAATTCCATTTCTCTAATTCTTTTAGGGCTCATGAGGAGGTCATGGCAGTTGTTGTTGCATGCATTGATAAGATGGCACCTGATCTTGAGTTGAGAGACAAGGTTCTTGATGAGTTGGACGTGAGATTTGACATTTGCTATATCTTTATTTATGAATTTGGAAATGTTCATTATTGAGTTTATCTCTTTATGAGTTTGGATATGTTCATTGTTCAAGATCTACAAGAGTGCAGAGGGGAGACTCTTCTCTTCACAACAAGCAATTGATAGGAGAATTTGTTGGCAATTGACACTCAATTGATTGGTTTCAATATGTTATCATTGATGGCAACATATTCCGGCTTCATACTTTGGTTTAGTAGTGTACCGACAGACACTTCACCGGCACCGACAGGTTAGAAGGAATTCTTTGGTTACCGGCATTGTAGGCCAACATGGTTTATATAGGTTATTGGTATTGGAGGCCGACATCATTTGGGAGATCCGACATCGGCAATTGTTTTTGATATTCATGTATTTATGTTATTGAGCCCACATGTATATTCATATTGTAATTATCTTTGTAAGCTGACATAAGGCATGATGGATTGGGTATATGGGTCAGTTGATTAGATCATTTTGTAATAAGCATGGATATGGATATGTAAGGTTATGGAATGTAATGAAGATGCAAAATATACGAGAGAGATCATGTATGTGAGGATAATTATGTAAGAGGGTATTCCGGTAAGGGTTTAGGGTTTCATACCGAAACAGACAAAGCTTAACCGGAACTATATTCAAGCATAGAAGATGCTATCTTTGCAGTTCAATCATTTCTTTGGATTGTAGTCTGGATTTGTATGTAGTCAAGGAGGCTCCTTTTGTGATTGAGCAGTGTGCTCTAGGCTGTAAGCCTTACTGCAAGTGCAGGCCCCTGTATCTTGTATATCTCTTCATATGGCCAGTGGATTGATATTGTGGGTCACAAATCCCATCGTGGTTTTTCCTCTTTGAGGTTTTCCACGTATAATTTTGTGTTATGGTATTCATTTGTGTAATTCGCTTATTGGTTGCTTTACTTCATTCAATTCTATATGTACCGGTATACCGGTTGGTGAATGCATGTTTTAATAAGATTAAAATTGATCATTCCAGTAGAACGCTGATTCACCCCCCCCCCTCTCAGTGTTCTTGGATTCCAACAGAAATATGGTGCTAGCACGCCTAATCTTCAAAAGAGAGCCATCTGCGTATTGTCCCAGCCATGTAGTGCTTCTGGGTGTGAACGGAATTGGAGTTTATTTGAGAGCATTCACACAAAGAAGAGAAATAGGTTGACACAAAAGCGCCTCAATGATATTGTCTTCGTTTGGTACAACCTTTGCCTTTGCACTAGAAAGGTGGAGGGTGTTTCACATGAGGCCATTGACTTGGATGAAATTGTTCCGTTTGGTGATTGGACCATCAATGAACAAAATGATGGTGATGATGTCCTCCTTACCGAAGATCTTGTAGAAATAGAGAGAGGAGGAGCTCAAGAAGCAGAAGTAGCAGGATTGAATGAAATGGAGGATGAAGATGAGGATGAAGATGAAGACTTTGATTTTGAAGAAGAATCAACTCACCATTTAGATACCTCAACACCTACTGCTGCTACTACAAGCTCAAGGCTGAAAAATTGACCTATACTAGGAGAGCAAAGAGGAAGATGCAGTCTTCTCTTTAGTTTGTTGTTTTTCACATTTGAACATATCATTATTGTTAATGCATTAGTAGCTTCTGCAAGATAAGACTCTCCTAACTCATTAATCTCCTCTATTCTGTTATTAGCTTACTCATTCATGCTTTATGTTTATCAGACTATAACATTGATCATAATTATGATATTGATATTGGATAATGATGGATTAGATTGACGACCTACTTAACTATGTTAAGCGTCAATCTAAATGCTATCGAGCTAGTAACCCGATAGCATATTAATGTCGATTCATATATGAATCGGCATTAATATACTATCGGGGTATTAACCCGATAGCATATAATGCTAACAGTTATTGTTATTGTTTACTTTAAACCGATTCATTATCGGTGTGTTTATATTGATCCATTATCATTTGCTTTGACACCGATTCATTATCAAGTATGTTTATAGATCTGTTACCATTAACAATGATACCGATTCATTATCGGGCATGTTTATAGATCTGTTACCATTAACAATGATACCGATTCATTATCGGGTATGTTTATAGATCTGTTATCATTTACAATGATACCGATTAGTTATCAGGTATGTTTATAGATCTGTTATCATTTACACTAGCACCGATTAGTTATCATTATGGATCGGTTGATGGTTGTAAAAGTCACGACCAAGTGACATCTTGGTCGGACATGTCTAAAAGACATGTCCGATCAAGGTGCCACTTGATTGTGGCTATCTTACTATTTATACATCATTCAAAATAAAGGAGATGACATTGAAATCGATACATGTTCATCCTCCTTACCTGCAGCAAAAGAAAGATAACAATATTATTGTCATAGTTATAATATCAAAAATTTAAATACACTATCCTGCATATAACTTGTTCTTTAAATTGGAAATTGCAATAACATTTACATGGTATCAGAGCCAGGTTGATCGAACTTGAGGCTATTCAATTTCGTGAACAATTTAAGACGCAAGGTTATATACTACATCACATTTCTCCAATGGCTAGTGCTATCAGATTCGAAGACAGACTCGGAGGTGGCGATGATTTTTCAGCTTGGAAGTTTAGAATCCACATGATCTTAAAGGAGAACAAAGTGGATTCATTTGTTCAAACTAAAAATGACCAACCTGAAAATCAACCTGACAAAAAGGCATGGATTGAAGGAAACGAAAAAGCCATCAAAATAATAGTTGATGGGGTGAGAAACAACATAATGCCCATCATAAGAAAACATCAGACAGCCTATAAAATGTTCAAAGCACTTGAAAGCACATTTGAGATTTCGAATGCAAGTCAAACTCTGGCATTAAAACGAGAAATAAATCATATCACCATGAACAAGGGGGAGACAATCAATGCCTACTTTATGCGGATATCAACTCTAAGAGATGAACTAGCTACTCTGGATTACAAGATCAAAAGCAAAGAGTTAACACTCATTGCTCTAGATGGGTTGCCTAGTGGATGGAGTACATTCGTCCAAGGCATCAGTGCAAGGTCCAGATATCCTAAATTTGAAAGATTAAGAGACGATTGTCTCCAAGAAGAATCGAGATTGAACAAAATAGGAATGAAACATAAGAATATAGATGAAGACCTACAAGTCCTAAACACTAACTCCACCAAGCAAAACAAGAAAAGGCAGTTTAGAAAGAGAAAAGGCCGTCAAGGCAAGAATACTTCAAAGAAGGACTTATCTCACATCCAATGTTACAGATGTGATCAGTTCGGACACTATGTTGCAAAGTGCTCGGAAAGAACCAAGAAACATGCTACATTGGCCAAAGCAGAAAAGACTAAAGGGGAAGATGACTCCGAAAAATATGTATTCTACTCAGCACTCACAAGCCAAGCTTCTAACAAGATCAACTCATGGGTGATTGACAATGGCTCATCCAGGGACATCATAGGGTTTAGAGAAGTACTTGACTCCATGATAGAGGAGAGTAATGAGGAAGTAACCATCGGAGATGACTCCACACATCCAGTCAAAGGAATGGGAACCTGCACCATCAAATTGAAGACAGGCATATCCTTACGGCTCGAAGGAGTACTATATGTCCCAGGCATCAAAAGGAATCTAGTCTCTATATCGGCACTGGAAAATAACGGATACAGAGTGACATTCATGGACAACAGAGTATTGGCTTGGCCAAAGAACTCTTCCATCAAGAAGGCAAAGACCATTGGACAGAGACAGGGTTATTTGTATGAATTGTGCATAGAACCCAACCTAGCTCTATTCCATGAAGCCACTAATGCAAATGAAGTTTGACACAGAAGATTAGGCCATCTGAATTTTAGGACTTTATCTTCAATGGGAAACCTTGTCACATGTCTACCCAAGTTAAAGCAAGATGATTCAAGGCCATGCAAAGGATGTACCCTAGGTAAAATACCAAGGGTACATTCCAAAATAGTACTAGGAAAACTAGTAAAATTCTAGAGTTAATTCATTCTGATATATGCGGACCGATGTCCATATCCTCTCTAGGGGGATTCTTGTATTATGTAATATTTGTTGATGACTACTCTAGGAAGACTTGGATCTACTTTCTAAAAAGTAAAGAATCAGAAGAGATCCTCTCTAGGTTTAAAAAATTTAAATTACTAACTGAAAACCACTCAGGAAACAAAGTTAAAACCCAAAGAACTGACAATGGGGGAGAATACACATCAGATTCGTTTAAAGAATTTTGTAGAGATAATGAGATTAAGAGGGAGCTTACTATACCTTATAAGCCCCAACAAAATGGGGTAGCCGAAAGGAAAATAGGACTATAGTCGAAGCTGCCAAGGCCATGATTCTAGATCAAAACCTTAACTCAAATCTCTGGGCAGAAGCATCCAGCACCGTTGTATATATACAGAACAGATGCCCTCACTCCCATCTTGAAGACAAAACTCTTGAGGAAGTATTCATTAAAATTAAGTCAGATATCAGCCACCTTAGCATATTTGGGTGTCCTGTCTATATCCATGTACCTAAAGAAAAAGACTAAAACTAGAGCCTTCTGGAAAAAGAGGATTGCTTGTAGGATATAGTGAAACCTCCAAAGCCTACAAAATCTATGTACCTGGTCAAAGAAATATTGAACTAAGTAGGGATGTAATCTTTGAGGAGGACTTAGCCTTCAAAAGAGCTCAGAGCTTCATAGAACCTGAAATCTATGTTCCTACTTCTAACTTAGACGAGGATCCTGCTCCTGAGTTTCAGAGGGAGAATCTAGATGAAACTGAAAATGAAAATGAACACTCACCTAGAAATCTCAAGAAAAGACCACTATGGGCCACCAAAAACAATAGAAGAAGCTCAGAGGTTTGCTGCTCCTTCAAGAACCTTCAGAGAAAGCAAAAGGCCTAACAAATTCACTAGCTATGTTGATCTTATGAATGATCTATCTAAAAATGATGCAGATCCTAATCTCTACTATAAACAGAATAAAGGTGATATGCTTATATTGATTTTATATGACTTATTAATCACAGGAGAAGATCACCTTATAGATCAATGCAAGAAAGAGCTATCCAAAGAATTTGATATGAAGGACTTGGGATTCCTTCATTATTTCCTAGGGTTGGAAGTATGGCAGAATTCTGATAACATTGTTCTAAACCAACGCAAGTATACCTTGGACATCCTGAAAAGATTTGGAATGCTAAATTGCAGACCCATGACCGCTCCCATGGAAACCAATCTTCATAAACTTAAGGAAGCAGCAGCAGAATCACCCTCTACAGACCCCACTCTATACAGGCAGATGATTGGGTCTCTTATGTACCTGGTAAACACAAGGCCAGATATCTGCTATGCAGTAAATGCTTTGAGTTAGTTTATGTGTGAGCCAAAGGAGATACACTTGGTTGCAATAAAACACATTATGAGATATTTACAAGGCACCTTACGTCTTGGTCTCAAATATGAGAAAGTTGATCTTAATCTACACGGATTCACAGATTCAGATTGAGCTGGAAGTGTGACTGAGAGGAAAAGTACCTCTGGGTACTGCTTCAGTTTGGGATCAACCATGATATCCTGGATCAGCAAAAAGCAATCTTCTGTAGCACAAAGTTCCACCGAGGCCGAATACATTGCAGCCTCCATGGCTGCTCGAGAAGCAGTGTGGCTCAGGAAGTTGCTTGTGGGACTATTTGGTGAAACCCACTGTCATCCATTGTGACAACCAGAGCTGCATAAAGCTTTCTATGAATCCAGTATTTCATGACAGATCCAAGCATGTTGAGATTCCTTACCATTATGTGCAAGATATGGTAGACAAAAATGTGATCAAATTGGAATATGTTAGCACGGGAGATGAGACTGCAAATATTCTGACCAAACCACTTTCCAGAGTGAAGGTTGATCACTTCAGAAAAGGTTTAGGTATGATAGAAAGGTAATCTGCTTTAATAAGATGTTTAATGTGTAAACTTCTTTTGTCATGTTGGGACATTCTGGGTTTGACCCCCTGTGTTTATATCTAAGAGGTGACGATCTCTCAGATTATGAACACTTGTATGCAGACATCGTAAGGTGACGATCTTATGATTCTCAAACCAGTTATCATGTTGGATCTCTGGTATGTCATGGATGTGCCATGATGGTGTTGTGATAAAACATTTGTATAAAATGTTTGTGCACATATCACAATCTGGATAAGATGAGAATTTAACCATCCTCATATGTTTATGTTTAGGCAATATTGATATCACGTGTTTAGGTGATATCTTGTCATAATAAAATGATGAATCTTTTATATCACATGGTTGGGTGATACTCTATGTCACATACTTAGAGTGATGTTTTATATTTGCATCTTATGTCCTGATGGTACTTCATATCATATGTAAAGATGATATATATTCTTGGAGACTGACATTATGGAAAAGAAATGTGATGCAAGTTACTTTATCTATCTTCCAAAGCTAAGAGGGAGTGTTAATGCATTAGTAGCTTCTGCAAGATAAGACTCTCCTAACTCATTAATCTCCTCTATTCTGTTATTAGCTTACTCATTCATGCTTTATGTTTATCAGACTATAACATTGATCATAATTATGATATTGATATTGGATAATGATGGATTAGATTGACGACCTACTTAACTATGTTAAGCGTCAATCTAAATGCTATAGGGCTAGTAACCCGATAGCATATTAATGTCGATTCATATATGAATCGGCATTAATATACTATCGGGGTATTAACCCGATAGCATATAATGCTAACAGTTATTGTTATTGTTTACTTTAAACCGATTCATTATCGGTGTGTTTATATTGATCCATTATCATTTGCTTTGACACCGATTCATTATCAGGTAAGTTTATAGATCTGTTACCATTAACAATGATACCGATTCATTATCGGGTATGTTTATAGATTTGTTACCATTAACAATGATACCGATTCATTATCGGGTATGTTTATAGATCTGTTATCATTTACACTAGCACCGATTAGTTATCATTATGGATCGGTTGATGGTTGTAAAAGTCACGACCAAGTGACATCTTGCTGGGACATGTGTAAAAGACATGTCCGATCAAGATGCCACTTGATCGTGGCTATCTTACTATTTATACATCATTCAAAATAAAGGAGATGACATTGAAATCAATACATGTTCATCCTCTTTACCTGCAGCAAAAGAAAGATAACAATATTATTGTCATAGTTATAATATCAAAAATTTAAATACACTGTCCTGCATATAACTTGTTCTTTGATTTGGAAATTGCAATAACATTTACAATTATATGTAATTTTGTAAACATTTATAAATTTATGCTGCTGTTATACATTTTAAACTTTGAAACTATGAGTATGAATCATGAAATTTCAAATATTGAGTGTTTGGAGCAGAGAAACGGGAATCGCCCAAAATCGTCGAGTTTGGGCGATTCCCAAGTCGAGTTGCCCTCCTCGAGTTTGCCCGGCTTGGACTTGGACAAGTCCAGAGGGTCAAACTCGGCAAAATCGCCAACTCAGCAAAATCGCCCAAACTCGCGAGTCCCGAAAGCTAGACTCAGCCGGCGTTGGGCATAGTGAAAGTGAAAAAAAAAACACAATTTAAAAGGTTTTTTTATGATGTTTTTTTTGGGTTTATTATGCCATGCCCCTAAAAGTGAACTTCATTTCATTCATTTGGCAAAATAGGAGGATAAAAAAGAGTTGTGAAGAGGAACAAGGGTTCATTGTAGAAAAACCAGCAAGGAGGAAGCTCAAGATTTCATCCATTCATCACATTGGGGCTGCATTGTACTTTGATTTGGTACATCAAGAGTTGGAAAAGAAGAGTTTGCAGCTCATTTCAAGCTTGTTGTAAGAGGTAAGTCTGATTTTTTGAGTTTTTTTTGTTTCTTGTAAGCAAAAATTTCATTTTCTATTCATTTCATTTGAAAGTTTTACATTTTTTTCCTAAATCTTTTGTATATAGGGTTGTATGTAGGGTTTGTAATTTTTTTTTTTTTAAAGTATGGTTTGAAATTTTGATCAAAACCTACATTTCTTTTTTTTTAAATTACAAACCCTACCAAGGTTTATTTGAAAAAAAAATGTACAATGAGAATGAATGCACAAATTCTCAAATATTAATTTTTTTTGTATTTGTAATGTCTGATTGCAGCAACCTTCACTTTCTTATTTGCCTCAATTTTCACAAAACTATCATACAATGTCTTCTTCTAGACCCCCACATAGAAAGAACCCCACTTGGAAATTTAATGAAGATTTTCCTGGGCAAAAAAAAAGGGCAGACAAAGTGTAGGTTTTCCAAAACAATATTCCATGGAGGCATTTATAGATTGAAATACCATATTGCTGGTGTACATGGCCATGATGTCAAGCGATGCCCAGGTGCAACTATTGAGGCTAGACACGAGTGCTATGTAATGGTTGAAGCACTTGAAAACAAAAAGGAAATGGCAAAGAAGCAAAAGGAACATTTTGCGGCTATTGGAAGTGGAACAGCTTTAGGTTGTTTTGGAGGGCCTTCTTCCATGCCTCCATATCGTCCCACTCACCATGCTACTACTAGCACTTCTACTTCTGCAGGTGGTAGTGTCAGTGCTCATGTTCCTTGCACTGCCAATGGTAGTGGAAGTGTTAGCATTGGACCTAGAATTCGTAAATCTAGGTTGGATTCCTTCTTTGAGCCTCGCTCTACTCCTGGGTCCCAATAGTCGCTTGAGGGCATGGGTTGGAACAAGGAGGTCCATGATGCCACTAAAATGGCAGTTGGCAGGTTTTGGGTCTACAACAGTGTTCCATTCTTTGCAGCCAGGTGAATATTTTATGTTTGATTGTTTTAATATTTATAGTTTGATTCTTTGTTTCATTTTTTGTCATACATAGTACATACTTAACTTATCTCATTTAATTTATTTGTGACAGGTCTCCTTACTGGCAAGAAATGGTTGATGCCCTTACCATATGCGGGGCAGGGTTCAAAGCCCCTTCTGAATCTGTTTTAAGGGGACCAATTTTGACTGAATTAGTGCATGACGTGAAGAGGCAATTACCTGATCAACGCCAAATATGGAGTACTAATGGTTGCACCATCATGACTGATGGTTGGGCGGATAGGAGAAATAGAACTCTCCTTAATTTTCTTGTTTCTTCCGCAAGTGATTGATTAATTTTAATTTGATTTAGTCATTGATTTTTTATTTTTCATTTAATGATCATTGATCTTGCTTTATTTTTTATTTCAGGGGGCATTGTTTTCATCAAGTCCATTGATGCCTCCGCACATTGCAAAAATGCTACATTCCTGTGTGAGAAAATAGAGGAGTTGATTGATGAGGTGGGTAAGGAGATGAGAGCAGGTATCATCCCATTTGGGAAATCATTGATAGGAGATGGCATAACCAGCTTCACAGGCCCATCCATGCTTCATCATATTATCTGAATCCGGCATTCCATTTCAGCCCTACTTTCAAGGCTAATGAGGAGGTTCTTAGTGGGTTGTATTCAGTCATGGAGAGGATGGCACCTGATGCTTGTTCTCAGATCGAACTTATGCAAGAGTTACAGTTGTTTTGCAATGCTCAAGGGGAGAACTTCTCTTGTACTATCTACAAAGAAAGTAGGACATCTATGATGCCAGGCAAAAATTTAAAATACATTCTAACTTCTAAGGCATAATTTTAATTTTGTTATATATTGTTAAGTGAGTCCACTAATTTTTTTTATTTTACTCATTTCAAATTCAAATAATTGGTGGAGCTTTTTTGGCCCAAAGACACCAAATCTTTAGAAGTTGGCCATTTGCATTTTGAGCCAACCATGCAGCGCATCTGGTTGTGAGCACAATCGGAGTATGTTTGAGCACATACACTCCAAGAGGCGCTTTAGATTATCTGTGGAGAGGATGAACGATCTTGTCTTTGCTCACTGTGCCACTGAGACAGAACCTGTCTTTAGTGATGACGACATTGATTGGGTCGACCAGGCAGATGCAGAGGCTGAAGTTGTATCCATGGCAAAGGAACAGAGAGCACAAGTAGAGAGAGGCACAACAGAGCCAAAGCCAGACAGTGACACAAATATTTCTAATGTTGGTGAGGGTGGCATGGTGTAACGAGGAGAAGCTATGGTTGTCGAGTCATCCAAGACCTACCTTAGACGCCTTCGCAGGGGGCCGAGGCCAAGGGATGTAGGCTCCTCTGAGGCTACCCCTACCGCTGAGCCATAGGCTTGTAGTTGTTTTTACTTTTGGTATTTGTATGGAACATTTGATCATATTATGACATGGATATTTTATTCCATTAGTTTTGTAATATTGTATACATTTGACAATATTTATATATCTATGTTTGTTATTTCCTTCAGCTAAAATTTGCGTTTATGCTTATGTGATTGATGTATACTTGTGTATGTAATCAAATTAGCTTCTATTTGATGATGTTATTGTGTCTTTAAGGTGTATTTGTTTTTTTTGATCGGTAATATTTATGATTTTATTAAATATAACTAAAACAGTACATCAATAGGAAAAAACCATCAACCACCAAAAATCCACCCATAGTCCACCAAACCACCCTACAAAAAAATTGATATTCTCAAACCAATATCTTGCACAAACCCTACCCCACAGCTACTAGAAAGAAATTGTCCATATACATCAAGCCAAACTTAATTTGGCATATACTATTCAAACAGAAATTAACTGAAAGCTACGATTTTCAAAAAAATAGCAAAAAAGATAGTGGTACCAAGAGGTACCTCGGTCCGCCATGTCTTCATCTTTCTTTCATCACCTCTGCAGTAATCGGTGCACTCGAAGCGTCCCCATCCCTGAATGCTCCACAGACCGCTCCGATATCCAGCTCATTTTGCCTTGCCAATTCCGCTAAGAGGCACCTGGTAATCGGCTGCTTCCTCCGTACCTCATCCACCATCCTAGCTTCCTCCCTTGCCTGCCTGATAATTTCCTCCAACTCCATAATTTGAATGTATTTTCAATCCTTCCCACCCTCTCTTCGCATCATCACAGAATCTGGCTTTAACCTCTTCACGGCGTCACAGGAAGGGAATCTTCATGTGTCTACTCCGAACCTTTGCTTGCTCCTCTGGAATGCCTTCAAAGACATTAAAACCCCACCCCAGGACCACCCACTCCAACAAAGATTCCAAATTAAGAAGGTAGTCTCTCGGCACTATCATCGTCATCACCTTTCTGACCTCCTCACAGGAATAGCCCAAATCGAGCCCCCACGCCATAATTAAAGAGTATATGTCCACCCTCGATTGGTATTTGTGGCCAATGACAGCCACCTCCTCTCCAAGAACCAATTGACTAGCTCTCAAAAACAGGGGGTCTCTCGCCAAAAACATGTTTTCTAGCTGTTTAATAGGAACTGGACCCCAAAAGGCAGGCATTAACTCAGAAGATTTGAGGGTGAAATTAGCTTCTATGCTGAAAGCCACAAAAAACCGTCGAACTCTGCAGAAAATTCGTTATCACCACCACCAACTACACTCATCCACCACATTGAATGAGCGTAAATTCCTTTTCTAACTATTAATGAGGCTCGCACAACATCCGCCGCCATTGCAGAAGCATTCGGCATTAATTGCCCATAAAGCTCGATCCAACCTTGGCACATTAACATAGGTGGAAACCCCATTTCTCACATTTCAAGTATGCAATGGTACTGTACTTAGCAGGCCCTCTTAACTCCATTGAACATTGTTGTCATTACCATCCCACCACCTCACCTCTCCCTTGGAAAGCTCACTTTCCACGTTAGACAAGACGTCAGCAATGACATTTCCACTTCTCCTTACATGAGAAATACAAAAATCTTGAAAAGATTTTAATTTTGCACAGATTAGGGTGATGAACTTATTCAATTTCCAGCTCAGGGTTACACCTTTCATAATAGCATTAACCACCACTTGGAATCTCCCTCCAAGTGGACTTTCGAAGCCTTCATATTCACTACCAAATCAGTTGCTAACAAAGCCGCTTGCACCTCTGCGTCATTGTTAGTGCCATCTTGTAGTCTTTTTGCACCTTTGAAGAGAACCTTCCCTTCAGCATCATAGGCCACACATCCCGCTCCAGAGGTACCCGGATTACCCCTTGAAGCCCCATCGAAATTAATCTTAACCCAGCCCTACTCAAGTTTTGACCAAATCTCCTCCTTAATACCTAGATCTATGCAAGAAGGATTAATCCTAGGGAACCCATGAACGGGTCAAAAGGGTTTATGGTAACCAGTGAGAATCGAACCAAAGTTGATGCGTAGCATCAGGATCATTAGCCTAACACTACGCCTCACGACTCGCCTTCATACCAACTCGGCTACTCATGCACCCTTAAAAGGGTTTATGGTAACCAATAAGAATCGAACCGGAGTTGATGCGTAGCATCGGGATCATTAGCCTAACACTACACCTCACGACTCGCCTTCACACCAACTCGGCTACTCATGCACCCTTAAAAGGGTTTATGGTAACCAGTGAAAATCGAGCCAAAGTTGATGCGTAGCACCGAGATCATTAGCCTAACACTACACCTCATGACTCACCTTCACACCACCTCGGCTACTCATGCATCATTCCTCTTTAAGGTGTATTTAATAAAGGGTGATTGAAACAAGTTTTAAATCCTTAAAAATCTCTAAATTTCTTGACTTTTTCACTTTGTCGAGTCCAGCCGAGTTTCGACTTCGAGTCCCGAGTCTCGAGACGAGTAAGCCTCACCAAGTCAAGTCCGAGTCTCGAGTCCCGAGTCCCCTTTCTTTGGTTTGTAGATCATATGACATGTGTAATATTCAATTATGGCTCTTATAGTCTCTAAATGCATTAATTTCTTTTTGTTTTTTTGTAAAACTACGGTTTCTTTTTTTTTGCCAAGTCCTTTCACGAATTTTTGCCCAAACCGAGTCCAAGTCCAATTTTTAGGCTGTTGTGTCCATGGTGAGTCCGAGTCCTCAAACTTTGGTAATAAGTACCACCTCACGCTACAATTTCCATGTTTATCATCATAATAACAGTCCTAAACTTCTACTAGTAAATCTGTCTTCATGCCTTATTTACGGTTAGTGACTATCATATGTCCATAGTTACTTAAAATGTGCCTTCTAGTCCTCTAGAAGCTAATCAAGTATTATTTTATCCTTGTTTTGATTTAATTAATGAAGTGAGATATGCCATTACAGCTGTTAGTTGTACACCTTTCATTAGGATGCACTTAATAGGTGTACGATAATGAGTGTCTCTGCTAGCTGGATAAGGCCTAGCAGATACCCAAAAAGGGGCCAAAAAAGTTGATTATAGCTATATTTACAGGAGTATACCTTATCATAGATGCTGATTTATAATGATGCCAGTAATAAGTACACCTCACACCACAATTTCCATCTTTATCATCATCATAACAGTTCTAAACTTCTAAAAGTAAATCTGACTTCATGCCTTATTTACGATTAGTCACCTAACTCATGTTGATTGAATAGTTAGTTCTTTAGTTAAAACAAATTATTATTTCATTATTGAATGTTTATAATAATTAGCTGGATGACTAGAACCTAATCAAGTATTCTGTCCTCCAAATTTTGCCTTTATAAAGTGATTAATCGTAAGATTAAATTCTTGCAGTACATTGACAGTTAATGCTATGTATGAAATCAATTGACCTTGAAAAACAACGACACTTACTGTTCTTTATCAGATCTCCGATAAACTCATAAATTTATTCCCATATGCTTAACTCAGCATAGTTTGATCTCCAACTCTTACATGTCCAAACTTTTCAAATTATGTCAACATATTCTGGGTTGGACAAAAAGCATTTCAATACTTACATTAACAAGCATCCATGGCAAAGAAAATCATTAAGGTCAACTACATATTCGTTAACTTCAATTGGTCCTTCATGATAAGTATCAGTATATTGGAAGAAAGAATAACAAAAATGATTATAAATATAATGTTTAGTTTCTGAAGATCTGCAGTAATGCAGAAAACAATAAGGAAAATATTCATCGAGTTGCAAAATTAATGTAGTAGGCCATTCATCACTTAATTACAATCCATTTAACAAGCCCAATGAAATAAAATGTATGCCATATAAGAGAAAATAAGATGAAAGATATTTACATCAGTGTCTGGTGTCCATTTTAAAACAGATGAAAGAATTCCAGGTTCCGTAACAATTCGGAATCCTGATTCAGTAAATCCCTTTCTTGCATCTGATGAAATCCTGCGTTGTATGCGCTCAAGTTGATTGTGTAAGCATTTAGGAATCCGTGAAGCGGGATATACATCCACTTGGCCAGGATCTCTAAGAATATTTTCTCCAAACCTAAAAGTGTAATAGCATTCATAGTTAGAAGGTGACATAGATATCCAAACATCAACCATGCAATTTGAATAAGAAACACTTAGCATCAGCTTATACAAAGATATAAATTCACTAAAAACATAAAAAATTATATTGTTCGATGACAAACTCATCCTCTCTGTCAATTCCAACATTTTTATATATCCACATTGTTGTGCTGTGCACACACTCCCCGTCTCCGACAGGGACTCTCTCTCCTTTTTTTTGCCTTGCTAGCATGAGAGAGAAAGATTGTATCAAAATCTCCGGTGAGTGTGATGGGAATCAAGGGGTGAGAGCCTAAGAGTCCAAGTCTAACCCAAGCATAGCATCTAGCAGAGAGCTTGAGGACTCAGATGTTTTAAGGTGATGATTTCAGGTCTGAGGTAGAATTTGCAGCAAACCATCCCAAGATCTGAATTTTCTGATTTCCACCATGCAAGAGAGGCCAAACTTGGTCCAAAGGGACTCCGAGAAATCCTAAGAATTCTGCAATGCCTAAGTTTTAAGTGGCAAGTTCGGTGGTTGAGTGCTGAATAGGATTAGACCTTCAATCCTAAAAAAATTCCTAACCCCGAATTTTAGCCCGAGTTTGCAGAATCAGCTAATGATGGGGTCAAAATCCAAGACATTTAAAGTTCAATCCAGGATAGGGGCAATCCTTGTCATAGTTGTGAAGGTATCAAAGTCTTTTCATGAGCACAAACGAAGGTTGCAGCTTAAGATTCAGTGCTTTGAGCTCAAAAGATCAGAATAAGTGTATTCCCAGAGGCTTCCTAACCCCTAACTTCAGCCCAAAGTTCTGACCCAAAGTCTGAAACTCGGTACTAGCACTACAAAGCAGATTAGACCTTGTTCCTAAAGTTGTTTCTATCACCAAAGTTTAGTCTGAACTTTCACCTTTCACTTTGTAAATTCAGTAGTCACATTCCCTACAGCATTCCTAAGCCCGAGTTTGTTTCTCAATTCAGATTTTGCAGTCACAAAGTGAAGATTCGGGTCACAAACCTTGACAATAGGGTTGTAGATTAGGAAAATGATGAACAGCATGAAATCCATATGCTTAGAAGGCTAGAAGCCAAAGAGGACAGACTGAGAACAATGTATGAATTCCTTGAAACCTGAGTTGCAGTCTGAAATTCAGTCCTAGCACTGAAAATGGGAACTAGCATTGTTCCCGAACATGTTCCTATTGTGACGTATTCACACATCGCCCCATTGCAAATGGGGACCCCCTTTGTTTTTTGCTTTATGGGGTTTGTTTCTAGGTCTTTTAGGGTTTTGTCTATTAGCCTTTGCATGCTGAGTGTTGCCAGAGGGATCACTAAGTTAGCAGGCTCTGTTTTAACTAAAGGTGAGACAGTGGATGCTCCGGGTTAGGGTCATCTTTGAAAGTCTTCCTTAGGACAAAGTTTTGCTCTTGTTGCTAATTGTGTCTTGTTTGAGTTTGAGGAGGTCAATGAAGCTTGGTGAGTGAATATCCTCTTTGAAGGTCTGAGTTAGGTCAAGTTGGTGAGTGATGAAGTCTGGAAGGTCATCCTAATCTTCAAATGTCCTAAAATTTGGCTAAGTCTGGAATGTCATCCTAATCCTGAAATTTGACTAAGTCTGGAAAAAGGAAGAATCCTCCAAAAACTAGATTTTGCATTATAAACCTGGAGGTCTGAAACCACTCTCAAACATCCTGACAGTATATATGGAATATAACTTTAAGTATAAGAACTTCTTTCTTATACTTAAATGTTATATTCCATATATGAATCCTGACGGAGAGACCAAAATGTCAAATTTCAGTCCTAACCCTTCCAAAGGGTCCAAAGCGAAATTCTCCATAAGACATTCTACTTTGACCCAAACTTAGAACTAACTCATCCCCAAGCATTATTGAGGGCAAAACACTTCTTTGGATGAAGAAATGTGAGAAATGAAGTCAAGATTTGAGCCTAAATGTGAATTTCGCTCTTGACCCTTCCAAAGGGTCCAGAGTGAAATTCTCCCTAGACACTATTTTCTCCCTTGTTTGGGCTAACATCCTTGTTCCTTGGACATGGTGGGGGTAGATTGATATGTTCTTGCCTCAGGAAGTGATTGAAAGCATTGAGGAATGAAGATTTTGACCTAAGACGTGGATTTAGCTCCTGACCCTTCCAAAGGGTCAAGAGCGAAATTCATATTTCCTCTATTTTGCTCTTTAACTTGACCAAGTTTGGAACTTCTAAGGCATGGTTTGGAAGACTTGTATGCATATTTGCCTTGGAGAGGAGGTTTGAGGCGATGAAATGATGGAAATCAACCTAGAAGGAGAATTTCGCTCCTGACCCTTCCAAAGGGTCCAGAGCGAAATCCTCAATTTGACCTTCTTTTTTGCCTTAAGCCCTAGGTTGACCTTGTCTTGAGCTAGTTTGATGGTGGATTGCCTTGATTATGGTGAAAGGAGCTTGAAATTGATCAAGTTTGAGGGAGAATTAGATGAATGAAGTGGAAAATCAACCAAGAATGAGGATTTCACTCCTGACCCTTCCAAAGGGTCCAAGGCAAAATCCGAAATAGGTCGTGTCCCTGGCCAGGATTCTTAGCGAAATTCTCCTTTCTAGCCATTTTGAGGGTCAAGCAAGTTTTGTCATGTTGAGAGAGGGATCCAAAAATGAAAGTCCAAGTATGAAAAGTGAAAAGAGTAGACTTAGGTGAAGGAAAACAAGCAAGTCGAGAATTTCGCTCCTGACCCTTCCAAAGGGTCCAGAGCGAAATTCCCCAAAACCTCTCTTTTCTCTTAAATTTATGCCAAGACAAGTGTGGGTCAGGGTGAACTACGATTGGAGATGTCCTTGGTCGTGACTTTGAGTTGCTAGTAATCAACAAATTTGAAGGAATGGAGCAAAAATTAGGATTTTGCTCCTAACCCTTCCAAAGGGTCTAGAGCGAAATTCCCAAAATCCTTCTTTTCCTTCCATTTTGTGTCAAGCTAAGTGTAGATCAAGGTAGATTGAGCTTGGAAGGACCCCTAGGCATGCCTTTCAATTGATTGTGGCCACTAATGATCAAGATTTTGAGCTTAAACTAGGATTTCGCTCCTGACCCTTCCAAAGGGTCCAGGGCGAAATCCTAAATAGGTCATGTCCCTGGTCAGGATTCTTAGCGAAATTCTCCTTTCTAGCCATTTTGAGGGTCAAGCAAGTTTTGTCATGTTGAGAGAGGGATCCAAAAATGAAAGTCCGAGTATGAAAAGTGAAAAGAGTAGACTTAGGTGAAGGAAAACAAGCAAGTCAAGAATTTCGCTCCTGACCCTTCCAAAGGATCCAAAGCGAAATTCTCCAAAACCTCTCTTTTCTCTCAAATTTATGCCAAGACAAGTGTGGGTCAAGGTGAACTACGATTGGAGATGTCCTTGGTCGTGACTTTGAGTTGCTAGTAATCAACAAATTTGAAGGAATTGAGCAAAAACTAGGATTTCGCTCCTGACCCTTCCAAAGGGTCCAGAGCGAAATTCCCAAAATCCCTCTTTTCCTTCCATTTTGTGTCAAGCTAAGTGTAGATCAAGGTAGTTTGAGCTTGGAAGGACCCCTAGGCATGCCTTTCAATTGATTGTGGCCACCAATGATCAAGATTTTGAGCTTAAACTAGGATTTCGCTCCTGACCCTTCCAAAGGGTCTAGGGCGAAATCCTAAATAGGTCATGTCCCTGGCCAGGATTCTAAGCGAAATTCTCCTTTCTAGCCATTTTGAGGGTCAAGCAAGTTTTGTCATGTTGAGAGAGGAATCCAAAAATGAAAGTCCAGGTACGAAAAGTGAAAAGAGTAGACTTAGGTGAAGGAAAACAAGCAAGTCAAGAATTTCGCTCCTGACCCTTCCAAAGGGTCCAAAGCGAAATTCTCGATTTCACGTAATTTGCTCATGATGAAGGTCAAGAGATGGATTCCCAAGCCTTGCTGGAGAGAAGACTAGTGTATGCTTGCCTTGGAAGACATTTTGGAGTGGAGAAGTGATAGAAGTTGAGCCTAAGCAAGAATTTCGCTCCTGACCCTTTCGGAGGGTCCAGAGCGAAATTCCTAAGTGGTCTAATATTTTGCCTAGCTCCTTGAGCAAAACCTATTCCTTGGCAATTTTGGAGGTGAATGACTTGATCTTGGTGAAGTAATGTTGAAAATGAGGTCAGATGGAGCAACTTTGTCAAAATTCGCTCCTGACCCTTCCAAAGGGTCCAGAGCGAAATTTTTATAGGGCCTTTCCCCGGAGAGGATATTGAACGAAATTCCATTTTGATGTCTTCTCATTAATTATTTAAGGTGGAAAATGCTATGTTGAAATGAATATGTTATATGTGCTTAATCATCCTTGGTTTATTTTGCAGATGGGAGGAGACCAAGCCAGGACAAGGACGACCTATTCTAGTCCATCCTCATCAAGGACATTCCAAAGGCACAAAGATGGACTCAAGGTGTTTTGAAATGTAGGAAAACTACAGGTGTTCAAGAAGTTGCCAAAACCTGCACTTTGCCACGCTAAGGGACCACATGATGACAAAGAAAGGCTTTGCTAGCACTTCAGGGCGAGATATGCTACTGGAGAAGGAAGACTTGACAATAAGGAAGCCTCATCAAGCAAAGGAAGTACATCATTCATCACGTCAGAGACAGAAAAGGATCAACCAAGTCACAAGTGTTAGACAAGGTGGCATCCCATTCATCATTCCTCCGATCGGATTGGTCCACCTCAACATGACCAGATTCAATGTACCTAATTTATCGGAGGCGGCACAAACTTCGGTGTACCTACCCCTGCTTCCTATTGGTCCTCGCTCCAGGAATGTAATTTTCTAATTGGCTAAGAAAGTTTGTTGTAACAAAGCCTAATTAGGGTTTCTATCTTGTAATCCTAGCCATTGGTTCTAAGTCAATTAGAGTCATCAATTTGTAAAGGGTTCTCTATATAAAGCCCTAGCTCCTCATTTGTAAAGGGTAAATAGTGAATATTTAACAGAGAATAGTTAATAGTGAATAGTCAGCGAGTAGGAAATAGTTAGAGTAGAGTAGAAAGAGAAGGCAAAGATTGTTGCCAAGATATTGTTGCAAAAGAATTGTAAACTTCATTGAAGAAATGGTGACTTGTATGGGTCGATTCAACAATTTGCATGGTCTCTATACTTCTCAAATTTGATTTCATGTTATTAGGTGAATGGAAGAAATTTGTATGATCAACGGTGAAATTCGTATATACATACTATTAGCGGTTTGTTGATTTCAAACTTGCCTTGCGTAGTCACTTGGAATCATTCAGCTTAAGCTTAACTTCAATTATCGTTTCTTCATTGATATGCATCAACCTGACGGTGTCCATGCTTGTAGCAGTGATCTAAACATCATAAAGCTTTCCTCAGAAGATCGCACTAATCTTGTGGAGATGATCCTAGGATGTCAAAGCAAGACTTAGTTAGAATTTCATCAAAGGTCATTCATTGCTCTTACGTTCTTAGTGTTAGAAATAGATCCCGTTCCAACCCTTATCCTTTTTTCCTTTTTTTTCAAAATCAAGGGCCGGTGAAATTCCACGTTCTAGTAATATCCAAAGCAAATCAGACGTTCAGGTCGTCGAAAGTAAGTCCCCTTGTGATTCTAGCAAAATCACATCGTACCGCAAAGAGCTTATCCACACATAAAGAACCTACATATCAGAACCTTGGAGTTACTCTGACTGATCCTTCAGCGAGATCTTCAGCAATCGGAAAACTTTGTTCAAGAGAGGATAAGGTACCTTTAGGTATTTTATTCTGTGTTTGGTCGTGTACAAAAGACACATCAACAGTTCCCAACTCCGAACTTCAGCCCAAAATTCTGACCACACCCTTCAAGTTTGGTGTTTGCATGAGGAATCGGGGTTGGACATTGTCCCTAAAAGACATTCCATGTACCGAATTTATTCAGAGTTTGATCTAAGGCCTAAGACAAGGGAGTCTCGAGCAAGGTTGGAACAAATGCAACTCAGAATTTCTGTTTTGAGCACTAAAAATCAGACAAAGCACTAATCCAAAATACATTCCTAACACCGAAGTTTTCCACTAAATTCAAGTTCCATCAAATGTTCAATGGTTGAGTGCTGAATGGGATAAAGCCTTAATCCCAAAAGGTTTCCTAACTCTGAGGTTGGGCTGGATTTCGCTTTTCTCCTTGCAAGTTTGGTACATACATCCAAAAGCTGATTAAGGCTTGTTCACAAAAGCCTTCCTAAGACTGAAGTCGATACCGAGTTTGCCCCCAAACTCTGATTTCTCTCCAAAATTCAGTAGTTGCACAGGAGATCAGAATAAGCTTAATCCAAGGAGCCCTCCTAACTCCGAGGTTAGGTCCGATTTTTGCCTATTCTCTCCAAACTTCAGTTGTAGCACTAAAAATCAGTTGTGGCCTTATTCCTAAAGACTTCCTTATGCCGAGTTTGATCCTTGGCTCTTCCTTAATCCCTTTCCCAAGGCCAAAGGGACCCTCTTAGACATGATTACAGAATGATGTTCAATATGATTAAAATGTTACCCTTACATCAAAAGGGGCAAAACTCCAATGAATGTGATGGTAATCAAGGTGAGAGTGATGAATGAATGACTAAATGAAAATATGATTAATCCTTGGATTTACTTGTCCATGCAAGTTGAAGGACTCAACGAAGGCAATGTCAAGATGCTTGAGACAAAGGGAGGTTCTACAACATTATGATCCGGAGCACCAATTGAAGATAGGATCGTGATAAAGCCAAAGGACGAAATCAAGGTCAAAACCCACGACAATGCCAATGATGAACGTGCTATAGAGCTCAAGATAAAACATGAAGGTGAAGGACCACAATCAAAATGCAGAATGACCAAGGTGGTGCCATTCCCAAGACCCTGGAAGATAGTAACACAACACAAAAATGCTACAAGGGCATGCAAAAATGGAGAATGAACAGCTGGAGATGACAAGAATTTGAATTTATTGTAAAATGGCAATTATTTTATTGTAAAATGACAACTTTTGGGCCCAATTTAATGCAATTCAAGAAGGGGCCAGAAGTTAGTTGTTCACCTAGCTACCAAGTTTGTCTTCTTGTGTCTTGAGCCCCATGAACTTTTGTCTTTTAGTGGGATTAATTGGAAGGCGTGGGAAGGTACTTGAAAGGTGGTTGAAGGTTGTTGAGGCCATTGACTAAAAGTTGCTACAGTTTTTGAAGGTCAAATTTGGGCCATTGAATGGATTGAATCCTGGCCATTGATTCAAAATGTAAAATCTATAAAAGGTCAATGCCTCTCTTTGTAGAATGGTTAGAAAAGTTAGAAGTTAGAGGTAGGTAGAAAAATTAGGAGTAGAAGTTAGAAATAGGAGTAGAAAAGGAATTGCTGAGCAAAAAATGTTGTAATGGTAATTCAAGCGAATGAATAGAACATTGAAGCATGGTGTTTTTCCATTTGCCTTCACCTTTTTGCATGGTTTCTTTTCATCAAAATCAGTTAGATTTCAATGATTTTACTGGTGAAGCGTGAAGATATTGATCGGCTTCTGGTTCATACCATTGGAGATTTGCTGCCTATAAGTCTTTATGCATGGTTAGTCTAGGCCTTTTATTGTTGTTAGTTCAATTGTGAATGTCCATTTTAGGTTGCGCCAGAATTGGGTACTTAATGTATGTTGATAGTCTGAAAATCCTTTTACTTTTTCCTTTAAAGATTGCATTGTTTTTGTGGCATTGTGAGTTTATCTCTGGTTAAGCAGGAATCACTTTCATGTGAAGTCTATCTATCTATAGCACTAGCCATTACTATCATTGCCCCTAGATTCTTTGAACCCTATCCTTTTGTTGTTTATTTAATCAATTTGAAAATTAAAGCATCAACCAGAATGCTATATCAGATGCATAAGTCCCCTTGAGATTACCAAAAAATCACATTAGGCTGAGTTATTGTAATGTGCCCGTTTTCATATTCTCTAGCAGTGCAGTTGTCGTTGAAACTTTGGGTTTGTGTCAGCATGATCCAAGGGGCGTTTTGGTATTTCCAATGAGCTCAGATGGTTTAGAGGAGTTAAATGACGCTTTCAGATGTTATTTTCGACTTCTGATTTAAGCTCCAAGATTCTTGGAGAGAGCGTCTATTTTTAGTTAGTCACCCAGTCAAGCTCATTTATCATCTTTGAACATCGAGATCACTCTTGTGCTGTTAGATTTCGATTTTGATGCTTTTCAGCCGTTTTTGCAAGTCGGGTGTACTATTGGCTATAATTTAATTAAATTTACTAAGGTTGCTATTTTAATTAAAATTGTTTAATGAGCACCTTAGTGTTATAGCTCATTAGAACCAGGATGAGAAGTTTTATATCTTGGGCGCATAAAACAGTGACCTTGTGTGTCAAATTATCATTATATTAATGAAAAGGTCATTTTTGGAGCAACAAGGAAGTTTAAATTATTAAAATGACATTATTATAATGTCAACTTTAAATTATAATATAAAGTTGCTTTTGAAGGGAAAATGAAATAAAATAAAGCATTTCTCTCAAAAAAGGAAAAGGCTATTATAGAAGGAGGAAAAACAAAATTGGAATTCATTCTAGAGTTTATTTGATTTCACTTGTTTTGGAAAACTATCTCTTGGATCATCTTCTAGGACAAAAACCCTTAGAGATATTGCGAGACTTGGACAGAAACCCAAGATCGCTTAGGGAGGGATTCATCATGGAAATCCATTGGAGCTATATTACATTTTCAAATCAGATTTGGAACTACATTGCACCACAGATTTTCATATCAGTTTGAAGGAAAGTTGTTTCATCAACTAGGGTTTGAAGTCTGTTTGCATGTTGAAGCATATTCAGTCAGATTTGGAGGTTATTAAGGCCCACATTTGATCGATAATCATTTTGCTAGGGTTTGGAGGAAGGATTGACTGGTTTTTGGAAGGCATTGGTGATTGGCATCATTTTCGTATTGGCAGATTTGTTTCAAACCTCTTTAATTTTTATACCAGACTGCTGCTCTTAGAGCTGGGTGGCTTTTTGTTATTTACTTCACATGTTTGGCACCTAGGGTTTCAACGCCCATTTCCAACCCTGGCTGCCAACTTTGGACGAAGATTGGGAACTGTTTTGAGGCTACCATAAGCTTCAGATTGTGCTCAAGAAATTATAAACTGTTTGACCAAATATCTCATTATTGCTTTGTGAAATTGAGATGCAAATGTAATTGATTTCAAGTTCCAGCCTGATAAAAATTAGAATTTAATAATTGTTTACATCTATTTATCATTCCCTGAATGGTACATGAATGCATTGGAACTTGATACAATACACCTAACAATGAAGATGTTCACCAAAACTAAGGCCAAACTTTGAAATCTTTATCTCTGCATACAAGAAACATTGCAACACAAATCTAGTCATTTGCTATTCTGAATGGCAAAATTGGGCAATATTCGTTTGGGGATATTTCAGTTATCCTAAGCTTAGTCATGACCTGACATTAGAAACCTTAAGGTTACTTTGTTTGAACAGTCAGAAGGCATGCAAAGTTCCCTTATTCAAGAGAGAATAGGATAGGCTCTATGCATTCTATTCTGTGCTGACAGAAGTGCTGAATTTCCCCATCAACACACATAACATTAATAATATTCTTACAATACTCCACAATGCAGTCAAATGAATGATGAGCTCCATTGGTGGTATCATGTTAGCATGATAGACTTTGAAAATGATTACTAAGGTTGATCACTAATAGTATTAAATTAATAATTAACCAAAACTAAAATTCCTTGAAATGCATAACAAATATATATATATATGGTTGAAAATACTTTATTTGATGTAGCTGGCAGCCCGATTGATGCATGAGAACTGAGAACTCGATGATGATATCATATGTACAAGAGACCATCTTGTGACTAAAAAGCTAAACTGCATCTACATAAGTTAATCATAAGCAACCAGCGCAATTAGAGATAGAAATCAAACTGAAGCTCATTTTCTATTTGCCAAATTAGATAGAACAAATCTAGATATGAGCAATCAAAATAATCCAATTGCGTGAAGTTAAAAAATATTCAGTTAAACTAAAAATAATTAGTCTATTTGACTGGTGCATCCCTCACAGTCCAGCAAATCTAGTCAAAGACTTCATAATTAAAATAAGCCTTGGTAAATTATCTCGCTAACAGTCCACAAAACTAATTGTTACTCCAAACAAACAAGAAAGGTTCATTTGTCAAGTTTTAAACTTCTCCATCTCCTGTAAATATGAAAGCAACTAGCTATATTAAGTTTCATCATCCTTGATGTTGATTTTTGCAGAGATGTCATATTAATATATTGTGCCAGTTCCTTACTTCACTGTTCATATAGAAACCATTTGTCAAATGTTTTGTGCAATAACTAACAAAAATAAACAAATAATGGTTGAACAATATATATTGACTGAATTATATTCCCATTACCTCAAACTTACAGCCCAAAACATTGAAGCATTACAGAACATAGATATGAAGAAATAGAAACATCTTAGTCGAAAGGGATGCCAAAATTCAAAAAAGGACAGTATTCAACAATACAATGAAAAAGGATGAAACTTAATTTTCTTTAAAAGTGTCCACCTCTACATTGGCATAAACCTTTCTTTGACAGTTCCAAGATTTGATCCTAAGTTTAATCAGAGAGATTATTGATGTTTATTAACCTCTTTACTAACTACTCAAGTTAACAGCTTAAAAATGTGAATTAGATGTGGAATGAGGATTTCAAGTTTTCTCTTTTTAATTACAGAATGTCTACCATTACAATGGCATACAATTATTTCTATGAATCCAGAACAATAGATGATAAATTACTAGTAAATAAACAAGCAAGTTACTGAGATCTTTTTAGCCACTACATGTATAAATCACCTCATTGTGCAATAATCAACACTGGGCAGTTGGCTGAGTTAATGGTTTAAAAAATATGTATTACATTTGAGATTTGTAGATTGTATAATACTTACTCCCTTCCTAGCTGTGTTATTGTAAGGTTAAGCTCGTTTACTCGTTCCAGCTTCTCTGCATATCCAAAGCTTCAGAGTCAACAAAAAACATAAGATTTTAATAGCCAGGAAACTTAAAATACAGCACTCCATTCTCACTTTTACAGAGATGTATGCCACCCTTCTCAAAGTCAATACGTAGAGTTTTTGCTGCTCGCTGTGCCTCCTCTGTCTTTAAACAACCTTGCTGTTCTGATTTGACCACCGCGTTGTATAGCATATGGTTTGTGTTTAGGTACTGTACATGAAGTAAAACAAAGTTTTAGCAATGGAAGATAAGCAGTATACTTCAGACGCTAGGCCCAAATTGTAAAGCACTTGGCTTGTAATTAGGTAATATACACTAGGAAAACATTGGCAATAAAAAATAAATTGTAGTATCTTTTGAATTTAAAATATAGGAAGTTCAATTTTAGGAAAAGGTTCAGCCAGATTTTATTTATTCAGACAAGAACAAACAGGTAGACAATGGAAGCATAGCCTTCAAAGACAACCATTATAATTACTCCATTGCACCACCTATATGCTAGTCGTCCTCCATTATAGGATAATTGAATGTTCAACTCCAAAATTTCCAAAGTGACTATGATCTCTATTCTGACAAGAACAAACAGGTAGACAATAGAAGCATAGCCTTCAAATATAACCATTATAATTACTCCATTGCACCACCTATATGCTAGCCCTCCTCCATTATAGGATAACTGAATGTTCAACTCTGGGTTTTACCATTAGCACAGTAAGTTTGGGCTGAGGTCTATTGAGAAATTAAACTGAGGAACACTTGAAAGGACAGTGGCCATCCCCATAGCCTATAGCCAATAACATTTATTTTTTAAGATTTTCATATGATCATATTAGCTTTATGGCCATGATGGGAATTACCCAGGAGCATGGGATGAACTGATCTCATGCATAGAGTCCAGATCCCATAGTGTTGATGTGTTTTTCATGCACATACGAACACAGAATAAAATACCAAGGTATCTTATCCTCTCTTGAACAAAGTTTCCCCGAATGCTGAAGATTTTGCCTAAGGATCAATCGAGGCAACTCCAAGGTTCTTATATGTAGGGTCTCTACGTGTGGATAAGCTCAATTTGGTCCGATGTGATTATGCTAGAATCATAAGGGGACTTACATTCGAATGCCTGAGCGTCTGATTTGCTGGAACTCAAGTCCTATCTACTAGCTGGAAGATAAAGAAACATCAAAAGATAAAGGGTTTAGAGAATCTATTCTAGGACCTAGAATGTAAGAATATAGATGAACGACTAGGTGGAGTCCTACTGGGCTAGGTCTCACAATCAAATTGAACAATTCAACACCAGCTCAGTGCGATCTTCTAGGGTCGTTCTGAAGATGTTCAAATCATTACTTCAAACACTGATCATCATTCAAGTTAATGCATGAACAATCGACGTGTAACGACTTGAGATTAAACTCATTCTATGCCAGTTGACCACGCAGGGCGCACTTACAATCAACAAGAGGCTAGTGGTTTGGACTAGGCGGATTCCACGCGAGTGCATTTAGTAACTTCTTTCATTCAATCTAATTATTTACCATCTAAGAATGAAGATTCAACAAGAGACCATGCATATTGCAAAGAAACAACACACTTCACCATAACTTCAATGAAAAATGGAGTTCATTTACAATCAAGGCAACAATTCCTTGCCTTCTCTTCCTAATCTACTCCAATTGCTATTCTATTCGCTATTCTACCGACTATTAATTATCAACTCATTATTAACCTTTACAAATGAAGAGCTAGAGCTTTATATAGAGAGCTCTTTACATTTCAATGGCTCTGATTGATTTAGAATGAATGGCTAGGATTACAAGATGAAAACCCTAATTAGGGTTTGTTACAACAAACTCCTTTAGCCAATGAAATAATTACATTCAATATTTATGAGCCAATAGGAAATCAAGGTAGGTGCCTCAAAGTTTGTGCATCACTGGTAAGTCAGGTACATTGAATCTGGACACGCTGAGGTGGAGTTGTCTGACTGGAGGAACAATGACTGGGATGCCACCTTGTCTAGTACTTGCTCTGTGATGACCTTGGTCAATCCTCCTTTGTCTTTGATGCACTTGATGAGTGGCGCACCTTTCCTTGGCTCTCCTGTGTTTGATGAAGCCTCCTTCCTGGTCAAGTCACTCCTCCTCTGGTAGCTCATATCGCCTTGAAATGTTTATAAGATCTTTCTACTTGAAATCCTGTGATTTCTCCATGTAGTAGAATGAGGTCTTTGAGGATGGTTAGCTTTACTGTTTGAACACTTGAAGTCTTCCAACACTTTAGAAGCACCTTTAGTCCTCCCTCACGCATTTGAAGTGTCCTTGATAATGATGAAACTTGAAGAGGTCGCCCTTGTCCTGGCCTGATCTCCCTCGAACTTGATTTTGTTGATCTACAAAACAAACAAAAGATGATTAAGTATACATAATATATTCATTCTGACATAGCATTTCTTACCTTAAATCATCAACAAGAAGACATTAAGATCAGTTTTGCTCGAGTACCCTCTGGAAGGACAGGCCCTATAATGAAATTCGCTTTAGACCCTCTTCAAGGACAGGACCTATAATGAAATTCGCTCTGGACCCTCTGGAAGGGTCAGGAGCAAATTTCTTCCTTTAGGTTGATTTCTTCCTTCCTTTCACTTCAATTTGCATTGATTTTCACCTTTCAATCTCTCTCTCATGAAGACATCACTTATTTGACCCCCAAAATGGCCTAAAAGAAGGATTTTGCTTTGGACCTTGGGAAAGGTACAGGCCTCAAGAAAAATTTGCTTTGGACCCTTTGGAAGGGTCAAGAGCGAAATTTGCATTTTACTCAATCTTCCTTCATAGAACTTCATCTCTCACCCTCACCTTATCAACATCAAGTCACTTGCCTCCAAAATTGCTTAGAGATGGGTTTTCCTCAAGGGCCTAGGCGAAACATTAGACCTTCTAGGAATTTCACTTTGGACCCTTTGGAAGGGTCAAGAGCGAAATTTGCATTTTAGCTCAAATTTCATCATCTCTTTGCCTCAAATCACTTCTCAAGGCAAGAATACATCAATCTTCCCTCAACTATGCCATAGGAACCAAGATCTTAGTCTCAACAATGAGCAAAATAGAGGTTTTAGAAAATTTCAGTTTGGACCCTTTGGAAGGATCTGGAGCGAAATTTGCATTCTTGGCTTAAATTCATCATTGCCTTCACCTCAATTCACTTCTTAAGGCAAGAATATATCAATCCCCCCTCAACCATGTCCTAGGAACAGAAGCTTTGATTTAAACGAGGAAATATGTGTTTTTAGGAGAACTCGCTCTAGACCCTTTGGAAGGCTCGGGAGTGAAATTCTTCCAAGGCCCAATTTCTTCATCCATTCATCCTTTCTTTGTCTTGAATTTAACTTACTACACCTCCTCCCATCACCATCAAGTCAATTTTCTATCAAAACAAGGTTCATTTAGTGCACTAGGTGAAATTGAGAGTCTTCCTAAGGATTTCGCTCTGGACCCTTTGGAAGGGTCAAGGTCTTAGAAAAATTTCGCTCTGGACCCTTTGGAAGGGTCGAGCGAAATTGCTCTTTTTGGCTCAATTCTCATCCTTTTTCACTTAGCTTGCTTTAGACTTGTCTTTTTTGAATCCCTTCCTTGCCATGTATGTCCACCATTTGATGTCCTTAGTGAAGAAATAAGTCATTTGGAGGATTTCGCTCTAGACCCTTTGGAAGGGTCAGGAGCGAAATTTGCAATTATGCTCAAATCCTACACTTTTCATCACTTCACTTTGTTTCACACATCAATAGTCTCTCAACCACGCCATAGGGATAAGGTTTATGAGGCAAATTAGGATCAAGAAGGGAGATAGAAGGAAATTTGCTCTGGACCCTTTGGAAGGGTCAAGAGCGAAATTTGACATGTTAGTCTCTCCGTCAAGATTCATATATGGATTATAACATTTAAGTATAAGAAAGAAGAAAGATATTTCTTATACTTTAAGTTATATTCCATATATATTGTCAGGATGTTTGAGAGTGGTTTCGGACCTCTGGGAGTTATATGCAAAATCTTTTTTGGAGGATTCTTCAATTTTCCAAACTTAGTCAAATTTCAGGATCAGGATGACATTCCAGACAGCCAAATTTCAGGACATCTGAGGATCAGGATAACATTCCAGACTCCTTAAGGCGAATTCACTCTGTCCTTGATGTAAGGGATGGGTCCTAGGAGGACTTTATGCATTCAACCAAGGTTTGATTTAGCAACTTGAAGTGCAATCGGATAGTACACAAAAAACACCCTAGGAATGATCTAAATAACCCCTAATCACTAAATTGACCTAACCTCTTGAGGAGATCCACCTGACTCGATCCCTTCAATGCAAAGGCTAAGACACTAAAACGACTAACAACAAAACCAAAAGGGGTAACCCCAGAAAGCAAAGAGTGGGGGTCCCCATTTGCAATGGGGCGATGTGTGAATATGTCACAACACATAGGAAGAATAGATTAACCGATTCTACAATCTCCTCCATAAGAATTTTCGCATTGGATGGTGGAAGATGGATTAACATAGGATGCCTGAGAATAACTTCAACAACCTTTGACAACATTATCGAATATTGAGGACAATAAAATGGTTACTGATTGTCCACAGTCTTTTCTTTCTAACATAATTAGTGAATCTCTTCTAACCTTCAGAATGGCTTTTCCAATGATTTTGGAAAGTTCCATCATTCTTAGAGAATTCCAACATTCTTGGAGAACACTAACTCTCCATAGACTTTGGGATGTGCAAAAAAGTAATTAAATAAAAAACTTAAGTTGCCTTATGGTAGCTTTATAATATTTTCCTGAAGGCAACTTATGCTTATTTATTTGTTTTAAAGAAGGGGGCCAAAGTCGTAAAGTGGTTTTAAAAGAGGGCCAAAAGTGATAATATTAGGCACGGAGTACAAGTCATGATTTAAAATGTTGTTTTAAAAAGAAGATTAAAAGTGCCTTATAAAATAAGAACTAAAAGTAATATCAACTTAAAAGAGTTTGAAAAGTAAACTTATTTTTATTGTTTAGGTCAAAAGTAACCAAAAAAGAAATTATTTTAGTTGCCCTAAAAGTGCTTGTAAAAGGATTTTTTGAAAAGAGAATACATTGTGTGCAATTTTATCAAACCCTAGCTTCTGAAGTATGAGTGTAATGTCCCCTTCCTAGGTGACAAGCAGTTGAGCAGGGATTGGCCTATTATCTGGTTTCCGTATGCCAATGGAGTGAAGAGGGAGCCCATTCAAGAGTCATGGAGCCATGCAAGGAGCTTTGTGAGCTGATTCAGACGTTCAGACGACAATTCCTACTTTTTAGGGAGAATTGGCAGTTAACAGGTTGACCACCCAAGGGACCATGGAGCTGAGCAAGAGCCTCTTGGTCAGTTTCTGGCACTGAGCGAGGTTCCTATTTTTTAGGGCAAATTCCCATTTTTAAGGGCAAACTACCAATCAGCCTACAGGGATTCAATCGTCAGCAATGATCATAGCACTTCAGACGGAATTCCAATCTAAGCCCCGGATCTCATTTTATTAATAAATAACGAAATATTTTAATATTTCCTAAGTTTGGATTTAATAAAATAATAATAAAGTGACATTATAATCACTTTATGGGGAAATAAGTTATAATAATTCATTGGCCCTCTTATCTAGGCATTTTAGCAAATATTGCTATAATAATGAAGGGGTCAAATTTAAATAATGATGGAGGCCCCTTGTGGTTCGATTTTCATAAGAAGGCATTAATAAAATAAAGTTATTTTATTAATAAAAGGAGAAATGAAACCCTAATTCAAAATTAGAGTCAAAGCTGAAATAAAAAGTGAATTTGACAATCATTTTAGCATGGAGTTGTTTATTTTTTGAGAGAATATTATCTTCTACAGGTCTGCAACGCATTTGGCAGAGTTCTGGAGCAAATTTGGGGATCGAAACCTCCAAATTTCAGGTGTAGGACGAAAACCCTCACATCTATCAATAAATTGATTTTCATTGGAGGCTCTTTTCAGGTCATTGGGACCAAATTTCAAGAGCAAATCTGAGTATAACAGCAGCACAAGGGTTTGAATTTCAGATCAGAGCAGTAAAGTTACCATTTCCAGCAAGATTTTTCATTCCCCAAGCTAGCCGCACATTTCCCAGCGTGGCCATACCATTTTAGCTTGCCTGGGGTTTTTAAACAAATAATTGCAAGGGTTTTGAGTCAGCAAATTGCATTGCTCTTCATTGTTAGCAACAAATAGGAAGAAGTCAATGGTTATTTAGGAGAAATAAGGTCATTTGTGATCAGCATATCCAGTAATACTGGGAAATACTTCATTCCTGGAGGGCTACACTTGGCAAGAAATCAGATTTCCATCTAGGTATGCTTAGTTCTTCCCCAATTGTTTTTGGTAATTCATTTCAGAGTCAAAGTCTTTTGGAGCTAATTCCACACTCTGGGACCTCCCACATCAGCATGTATTGAAATTCAATCAAATAAGGAAGCTCAACCAAGCAAGCTCAGAACTCCTGGTATGCAAAATTTGCACCTTGAGCAAAAATAAATTGTCTTTCCTTCTCAAATTGCACTGCTGTAATAAAAATCAGAGTTTTGATTTTCCATTTTCAGAATTAGTTTGGTTTTCTATTTGTATTGTATCTATTTTGCAACATTCTAAAAGTCAATAACATGCAAGTTATCCTCAAAATCTCTTTAAAACCCAAAATATCTACACGCTGGTCAAAGAATGTTATAGAAACCAACCTGTCAGGTTGTGCCAATCAAAAGTTGGCATCTTTCATAATACCACTGAAAGATGCCGATCTCTGATTTTGACAGCTGATTTGTTTGTTTGATTCAATTCTTTGGCCAGCGCATAATTATTTTGGTTTTTGAAGAGAATTTTAAGATAACTTGCATGTTATTGACTTTTTTAGTGTTGCATAGAAAAGACAATACAAATAGGAAACTAAACTAATTTTGAAAATAGAAAATCAGAACTCTGATTTTATTGCAGCAGATTACAAAATTCAAGAAAATGATTGTCTAAGACAACTAGAGCCAAATTTGGCCTACCAGGTGTCCAACGCCCTGCCTGAATGAGCTTATTTTGCTGCTGGAGGTAGTGCACGAAGGCATACAGGAGCCTCTAGGTGCTGCAAGTTGCTCCAAGGTATTTTATTCTCGTAGTAGATAATTATCAAAAACAATTTGGAAAGTTCTAAGCAGACCCAGATGGAATTCTTATTTTTTGCCAAGCAAAACCCTCCAGGAATGAAGTATTTCCCTGTATGCTGATCACAAATGACCTTATTTCTCGAAAATAACCATTCACTTCTTCCTATTTGCAGCTAACAATGAAGAACAATGCAATTTGCTGACTCAAAACCCCTGCAATTATTTGATTGAAAACCCCGGGCAAGCTGAAATGGTACGGCCAGCTTGGGGAATGAAAAATCTTGCTGGAAATGGTAACTTAATTTGGAGGTTTCCATCCCCAAATTTGCTCCAGAACTCTACCAAACTCGTTGCAGACCTATAGAAGATAATATTCTCTCAAAAAATAAACTCCATGCCAAAATGATTGTCAAATTCACTTTTTATTTCAGCTCTAACTCTAATTTTGAATTAGGGTTTCATTTCCCCTTTTATTAATAAAATAACTTTATTTTATTAATGCCTCCTTATGAAAATTGAACCACAAAGGGCTTCTATCATTATTTAAATTTGACCCTTTCATTATTATAGCAATATTTGTTAAAATGCCTAGATACGAGGGCCAATGAATTATTATAACTTATTTCCCCATAAAGTGATTATAATCACTTTATTATTATTTTATTAAATTAATAAAATGAGATTCGGGGCTCAAATTGGAATTTTGTCTGAAGTGCTATGATCACTGTTAAAGACTGAACCCCTGCAAGTTGATTGGCAGTTTGCCCTAAAAAATAGGAACTTGCCCTAAAAAATAGGAACCTCGCTCAAAGTGCCAGAAACTGTCAGAGGCTCCTGCTCAGCTCTGTGGTCCCCTGGGTGGTCAACCTGTTAATTAATTAATTAAGTTGTCCAAATTATTGATATATTTTATGGATAGCTTGATTAATGATTTTAATTAATAATAGTAAGTTAATTATTTATAAAGTTATCGAATAAATTAAAATTAAAAGATGACTTTATATTTAATTAATTTAATAAAGTGACTAATTAAATATTATTTCATAAAGTCACTTCTAGAAGCTTCTGGATGTTGGGGAGAAAAAGTATTTAGGGAGATCAAGTTGAAGCTTCAAGGCATATAGATTTTGGAATTTGATGAACTGTCTGATGCTTTGCATTAGTTGAATCTCTAAGGACACAAACCCTTAGCAGATTGATAGAAGGGTTGGACGAAACCCTAGTTCTTCTTCTTGGGAGTGGATTCGTGACGGAGTCTACATCAACACAAGGCACACTTATAATCAGCAAGAGGCTAGTGGTATGGACAAAATAAATTCCACACAAATACATTCAACAAATTCCTCCACTTAATTTAATCAACATGAAAGCAAATTGAGAAGCAAAGACCATGCGAGTTGTTGAAATAACAAATCAAATTCACCATAAATTCAATGAAATCAATTGTTATTTACAACAAGGTTTGGCAACAATCTTTGCCTTCTCCTCCTTCTCTACTGTAATTGCTATTCTATTCTTCTATTGCTATTAACTATTAGCTAACTATTCTAGCACTATTCACTATTAACTATTAACCAACTATTAACCTTTACAAATGAAGAGTTTGAGCTTTATATAGAGAGCTCATTTACAATGAACAGCCAGGATTGAATCTCTATCAATGGCCAAGATTTTACAATGAAACCCTAATTAGGGTTTGTTACAACAAACTCTTCTTAGCCAATGAGAGAATTACATTCAGAGAGTGTGGACCAAAAAATATTGAGGGTAGTTACATTGGAGTTTGTGCCTTCTATAAGAGCTTGTATCATTGAACTTAGACGCGTTGATGTGGACTTCACTGATTCATCACCATGAAGGGATGTTGAGAGATATCTCTTGATACTCAACATTATCTAGTTTGTTTAAAGTGATGATGATGATGAGAAGCAAACTTTGATTAACTCTTCTGAAACTATCTACTTCTTCAAACATGTATATTGTGTGATGACCTTGATTGTTCCTCCCTTGTTCTTGATACATTTGATGAATGGTGCACCTGGTTGAATATAACTCTTCAATGTATTGACTTCGATTCTTGGATTCCCAAAGGGAATTCAAGATTGTAAAACATTTTTCCATCATGTTGGTTATCCTTCCTTTATGTTCTAGTGCCTTGAGGTAGTTAGATGATTTTTTCTTTGCAACTTTTTGATCTCCTCATGCTTCCATGATGTGGTGAGAGCCTTCGAAGATCTTGAGATCTTCCCTTGCTTGATTTCCTCGTGTTTGCTGATGAAGTCTCCCCTTGATCTTACATGGTGGTGATAGGAAGTACATATCATGGTCAAGTCATTCCTTCATCTTTTAATTGCTCATCTTGCCTCGAAGTAGTATCATCTTCCTCACATATCTGCAAAACAAAGAAAGTATAGTATCAAACACACATGATTTACAGCTTGGTCTAATCTTTGACTTTTGATGATTTCTTTCTAAATCTGATCAAAGGACTGACAATAATCAATGAATTCACTGTGTGGAAGGTAAACTTAATGTCCTAGGGCAAATCTGGGCTGTCTAAGGATGAAATCTGCTGGTTGATAGGTCTCTTAATTGGGCGAATTTGCTCCAACCTGATGCTCCAATGATAAATTCGCCTTCTCAAAACATCAGACCTGCTCCTTTAATGATTTAAATTCACCTTTATGTTGAGTGAAAATCGCTGATGCTTGACGAAGTTCGCTGTCCTGCTGGTGAAATTCGCTGCTAGAGAGGGATTATGCTCTGAATTGATGCTAAAATGATTAATTTAACCTCTCTTTTATGTGTGCTTTAGGGTAAAGGATGTGTCCCTTGGATATAAGGCCGACTTGGTCTAATAATAAATAGCATCCTTAATGCTGGCCAACCTATCACATTCAAGCCCTCCCTTTTCGAATTCGAATTTTAAATCAATTTGGCGCCAAAACACTTGTTTTTGGGGAATTCGCTCTAGGACCTTTGGGAGGTACATGAAAAAAATTCGCTCTTGGACCTTAGGAAGTGTTGTGACCATATCACACATCGCCCCATCAAAATGGGGACCCCCCCTCTTTTTTTTGGGTCTTGCGTTCTCTTTGCCCTATTTCTCTTTGCTTTCTTAGCTTTTGAGTGAGGTGAGTCAGTGAGTAGTCTAGATCAGGTGAGTCAATGTTGGGGAAGCCGCCTCTAGGTCAGGTTTAGGTCTTGTTTTAGGATGATTCTGAGAGAGCCATTGCACCTTGCCACGAGTTTGGGAAGAATCCTTAGTGTGGTCTTGCCTTTGAGATTTGAGAGATTGAGTTAAGAGTAAGTCAAGGATATGAATAAAGATGAAAGTTGTTAGAACAAGTGTCGTCAAGAGCCTCCTTAAGGGTTTTGAGTTGGTCATGGTCAGGTTGATGGATGATGAAGCAAAGATCAAGTGCAACCACGAAGGATAAGTGAAGACTTCCTGCCTTAGTTTGATGAAGTTCTTTTACTTTTAGGCTTCGATTGGTATGTAAATGACCTATTATCCTTAGAAAATGCCTAATGATCAAGTCTAGACTCGAAAGTTTGTAAAAATGTGAAGAATTTGAGCTATCAAGCCAAATTCGCTCATGACCCTTCCAAAGGTACAGGAGCAAATTTTTTCAAATGAGAGAATTCTTCCTTTAATTTGGATGGACCCCTCCATCTCAAGGCCTTGTTTGATGTGAATTCACCTGCCTATCCCTTTGGAAGAGTGTAATTATGAGTATTAGACTTGGAGACTTGTCAAACAGTCGAGAATTTGAACTTAAATGTTAAATTCGCTCTTGTCCCTTACAAGGGTATAGGAGCGAATTCTTCTAAAGCTCCTTCTTGGCTCCTATTGTGGACAAAACTCTCACTCTAAGGCTTGGATTGGAAAGAAATCAGCTTGAACTCGCCCTTGAGAATGAATTTGAACAAGCCTGAACTTTAAAACTTGAAAAAGATTGGAGAGTTTGAGCAAAAATATTAAAATCGCTCCTATCCCTTCCAAGGGTACAGAAGCGAATTCTTCTAACCCTCCATCTCGTTCATAAATTTGGATGAAAATCTCGTTCTAAGGAAAAAGATTATTGTTGTCATTTTATGACACCCTTGCTCCATTAGTGAGAACCGATCAGAGATATGTTCCATGGACCAGCGCTGACCCAGTTGATCAAGGAGAAAAGCAATGAAATCATGAAGTGTGAAGTGTTGCCTTGTCCGGAGGAAGTTCCTCCCTTGGCCTTTTCTTCCTTCTCCGGAACCCCGGACCTCGAGGTTCCGAGGTTCTTTCCCTTTGCCTTCTCCCATTCTCCTTCTCCAAAACTCCGAAACCCCGAGGTTCTGCAGTTCCCTCTTCGTTTTCTCCTTTCTCCGAAACTCCAGAACCCCAAGGTTCCAAAGTTCCTTTCCTTTGCTGCCTCTCCTTTCTTCTTTCCTGGAACCCTGAGGTTCCGAAGTTCCTCTCTTTCTTTCCCTTTCTCTTCTTCTCTCTGGAACGCCAAGGTTCTAAAGTTCCGTTCTTCCCCGGAACTCCGGAACCCCGAGGTTCTGAAGTTCCTTTCCCTCGCCTTCTCCGGAACCCCGAAACTCCGAGGTTTCGAGGTTCCCTCCTAGCCTTTCTTCCTTCCTTCTCCGAAACTCCGTATCCCCGAGGTTCTGAAGATCTCTTCCTTTGCTTCCCTTTCTTCTTTCCCGAAACTCCGGAACCCCGAGGTTTCGAAGTTCCTTCCCTCCTTGCCTTTTCTCTATAGTTCCCCTCGGAACTCCAGAACCCCAAGGTTCTGAAATTCCTTCCTTAGCCCTTTTCTAGTTCTCCAGAACTCCAAAACCCCGAGGTTCTGAAGTTCCCTGCTGCGTCTCTTTCCTCTTCCCCGGAACTCCGGAACCCCGAGGTTCCGAAGTTCCTTTCTTAGCCTTTTCCACTTCGAGAACCCGAGTTTCCAAAGTCCCTGGACTTCTTCCGACTGGTGACACTTCTGGATGGTGTGATTGACACTCAAGGCTTTAAATGCTCCAATAGTTTTGGTGACTTGTGCACCTTCTTTTGTAAAGCCACAGGGGTGCATTTAATGTTTTAGCAGGATTTCCATCGAGGGAGGTATAGGGCCATGCTTGTTGTGGTGACTTATGTCATGCCTGCGTACTCTGACTTTGGAAGGTCACTCAATCCACCTTCTCAGGGTTGCCTTTTGTGGGTATGGCTAGGTTGCTTGCAAGTACTGAAGTCAAGTGCATGCACTTCCCTGCACTCCCAGACTGACATGTAGGGGCATGATCACTCTTGTAACCATTTTTCTATATAAAGGTTGTTAAGCCTCATTGTAAGGAGTTCTCTCCCTACTGCCTTGAGCTTTCCTATGCTCTTTCTCTTCTCTTGAAGATTTGTAATTAATTTTGCATTCTTGCAACTGTAAGTTTGGCCTTTGGCCTTTGAATGAACTGAAATTGCATTCTTGCCTTCCTTCAACTTATGCATGTTGTGTATGTTTCCTTACCTTCATCATGGGTGTATTTTTTGTGGCTCTTCTCTCCATATATGTTGTGTTAACTTGTTTTCTGAGTGTTGACTTGTGGGAATCCTTCTCCCCTCTTGACACTCAGCAAATTCTAACCTCCATACATGCGTTTGGGTCACTCATGCAACTGAAGTTTGTGCATCTCTTGGGTATTTCAGTTGATTCCTTGTGCCATTTCGGGTGCGAAGAGGAACAATCTCTTATCTTGGTGCATCACCTCCTTTCATTTTAGGCATTTATCTCTTCCCTTTTCCTCTGTAAGTTGTTAGGATAGGTTTAGAAGTAAGATTTGAAGTGTTGAGTTGGTTCAACACCTGCACTTGGATTGAGAAGGAAGTCGGCCCTCCGGAGATTCAACCCCCTTGCGCAAGGTCCCACACTTCAGGGTTGTTTCCATGTTTCACAAGGTTGTTGAGTTGATAGCTCAACAAGGGTGCAAGCTTTTGTGATAACAATTACCTTGAACTTGCGCTTGGGGATGAAGTTGAATGCACTTGGATCATGAGGAAGTTGAGAATTTGAACAACATTGTCAAATTCGCTCATGTCTCTTCCAGGGGTACAGGAGCGAATTTCCCTAGAACTCCTCTCTTAGTCCTAACTTGGATCATAATCTTTGCTCCACGCCTTAATTGAAGAAGAAATGATCTATTTGTGCCTTTGAAGGAAGTTGCAACAAGATTGAATGAAGAAATGTGAGCAATTTGAGCCATAAAGCCAAATTCGCTCATGTCCCTTCCAAGGGTACAGGAGTGAATTCTCTTTAGACTCCCTTTCCCTCCTAATTTGGATGGAATCTCACTCACAGGCTTGAACTGGAAGGAAACCAACTTGAACCCACCTTTGAAAGTGAATTTGAGCCATTTTAGGCTTGAAAGTTTGGAAAGGAAAACAAGAATTTGAACACAAGCATAGAATTCGCTCCTTACCCTTCCAAAGGTACAGGAGCGAACTCTCCTAAACCACCCCTCTTCCCTCTCATTTGGATCGAATTCATGTTTTTTAGCCGTGATTGAAAAGGAAATGATCTATATATGCCCTTGAAGTGCAATTAAACCAAGTCGAATGATAAAGCCTAGAGAATTTGAACAATATTGTCAAATTCACTCCTGTCCCTTCCAAAGGTACAGGACCGAATTTTTCCTAGAGCCCTCTATTGCTTCTAATTTGGATCAAAACCTTGCTCCTATGGCGTGATTGAAGAGGAAATGATGTATGCATGCCTTGAAAGTGAATTGAAACAAGATTGAATGGCAAAAAGTTAAGAATTTGAGCTATCAAGCTAAATTTGCTCCTGACCCTTCCAAAGGTACAGGAGCAAATTATCCCAAGGGTCCCGTACCTCTCTAAGGTACACAAGCGAAGTGGTTAAGACTTGTCTTTGATCCATCTTTTTGAGCAAGGAAACCCTTAAAAGTGACTTCTTGGCATGTCTCAAGGTTGGATCAACATGAGAGAAGGTGAAGTGAAAGTGTTTGATAGTTATCCAAGCCTAATGCTTCAAATTCACTCGTGACCCTTCCAAGGGTACAGGAGCGAAATCCTTGAAAGGTCCTATCTAAGCATCATACACCTCATACAAATCTAAGTTTGCTTTCATCAAATGGTAGAGAACTTCATCATTTTCCAGAATCGCTTGTGTCTCTTTCTAAGGTACCAAGGCGAAGTTTGTTGAGAGTAAAGTGCTTTGTGATAAAACCGAAAGGATGGAGTAAAGGATTAAGTGCAAGTCGGCCAAGAAGCACTAAGGCATTAACACAACCAATTTCACCTTTTGGCGCCAAGAACAAATTTCAAATTTCAATAAGGAAGTCGGCCACTTTAAGGGAGATGCAACTAAATTTATTTATCCAAAGCAAAGTCGGCTTTTAGGGAGAGGTGAAAGGCGCCTATATAAGAAAGGATACACATTAGTCATTTAATCATTCATTCAATCATTCTTCTCTAGAGCGAATTTAAGGAGCAAATGTAGGAGAGAATTTCTTCAGCAGCTAAGAGGTGAATTTCTAGGAAAGGATCTAAAAAGCAAGCTTGCAGAACAGTAATCTTCCAAAAGCGAAATTGATACACCTAAGGCTCAGACCTGAATCTTTTGAGGAGCGAAATCATTGGAGTATCATTTGGAAAGAGGTGAATTTCAACAGCGAGATTATCACCCCTCTTGTCAGGTTCATTTCTTTTAAAGTTCAAAATCAAGCTAGAGGTATGTATAATGTCTTTCATTTAGTGAAATTTGAAGGAAGATCTGATCTAGTTTAAATAAGGATTTATTTTTTTTGTAAACTTAGGTCTTCATTGTTTAGCTTGATTCATTTGTAATATCAATTTGAAAATTTGTAATCTCAAAGTCTTATTCTTTTATTTTCAAATTGAGATTCATAGTATAAGCATAGTTGTTCTTTTAAGGTCTTGAATCACCCATCTTTGTCACTCCCTTTTAAGGCCCTAATTTAAGCTAACTAATATAGGTGACAAATGGCAGCCCCCAAGACGAGTGGATCCACTACTCGACAAGCCCTAATCAAAGAAGATCAAAGGAGACGAAGATCACATCCAAGTGAAGCAATGTCGAAGACACCAACCTAGGAAACTTCAATGTGAAGAAGTTTCGTGAAGCACCCTACATTGGCAAGCCATCACCAATAGCCAAGAAGATAATTGAGAGTGGGATCATCAAAGCAGCAGGCTTCCCTCCTGCAGTGAGAAGTCATGAGTTGATGATCGAATGTGCTAAGCATTATGACTCACATTCAAGGACAATTGTGGCTAAGGATGGGACCGTCCTTGCATATCTTTCAAAAGGAGCTATAAGTGAAGCCTTCCATCTACCGGAACAAAGAATTATGATTTATAAGAGCATAGAAGGAGCTAAGTCTATATATGAAGATGATCCCGATACTTGTTTGACCTTCATCAACAAGGTTTGGTTATTAAAGAGTAGGCCTCGCTTGAAGAAAGTACCTAATGTGCCTCACAGAATTGACTTCCAAGAGGAATTTAGGGACTTGATAACCATGCTCAATCGAGTTACAGGTGCATCTCAAGCCTTCTTTTTTGACAAATGGATGTTCTTCTTCATACCAGTAATCATACAAGGCAAAGGAATAATCAATTGGGCAAGAATTATCAGTAATTGCCTAGATGTTCAATTGAGAAGGCTAGTCCCCACCAAATCATTCTATATGAGCTCATATGTTATATATTCATTAGCAAGATGTTATGAATATGTGGGACTACCACACAGAGGCATTGTTGGGAGGGCACCAAGAGAAATAAGAGTATGGGATTCCTATGACCAATTACATCATCCACCTAAGAGGCACTACAAGATGGTCAACGACACTTTCACAATGCATATCACCAGGACATTACAAGGGGAGATTCACCAAAGGTTGTCTCTAGAAGCACAAGAGCTTGTGAAGAAACACAGTGCGTGGTTCATTCAATTTCCTAAATTCACGTACATAAGGATTCAGGGATGTCCTTCACCTCCCTACATGTTGCCAAGATATCCTACAGACAAGATAGTACTACTTGAGGTGGCAAGGCAGTTGTCAACATGTGCTAAGGCATTGAGGTACAAACATGGAAATGGCATTCCTATTCCCATCACACTTGGGAATTCTATAGAAGTTTGTCCTAATCTTCAAGCGGCTGAAAGTGCAGAAAAGGAATTATCTCTCTGCTCGTTCACATCATTTGCTTCACGAGATAATTTTGACCCATATGGTTATGTGGAGGAAACTGTCGAGAAGAAGTACAAGCATGTATTTCAAGTAGAAGACTTTTGGATGAATGTTCAGGATGATGTAGAGGTAAAGAAGAAGATGCACTCTCGATTATCCCTGGATCTCATCAGGAAATGTAAGATCTATAAAGTGGCCGACCAAGCACAAGATAGTGGTAGATATCTTCAACCTACCTATGAAAAAGAAGTAAAAGAAGTGAAAATCAATTGGGATGAGCAAGAGGTCACAAACTTAAGGGAACTAATGAACCCGGTCCTGAGTTGCACTCGTAGATGGGTGGATGTCCAGCATTAGAAATTAAAAGAACAAAACATAACAATGACTTTCAACCTGGAAACAAGAACAAAAGAAGAAGAGGCAAGTGCAAGTGGAAATACTTCTCGTTCCAAGGGATCAAAAACGAAGGAAGCGCCTGAGAAGGGACAATCATCTAAGAAGAAACAAAAGGTAAATTTTGATCATCCTCCTAGTGCTTCTTCCAAACATGAAAAGGAAATAAGTCAAGACAAGGATCAAAGAGAGCGGATACATGAGGCAGATGAATCCATTGAGTCCACAATATAGAATGATAGAATTGATAAACAGGATAAAGGAAAGAGGCCTCAAGAATCATCAAATCAATCTCTTCCTATCCTAGTTTGTGATAATGATCAACAACAAGAAGGAAACAATGATGAAACAACATCTCCTTTCAGAGATGAGCAATTGCCTGAAGAGATGCAAGTGAAAGAAGGAAGGTCTTCTATCCCCAACTGACTCAAAGAGAGACTCACCAGAGACGTCATAGTCGAAGAAGAGGAGCAATCATTTGATTTGGAGAGTCTTCTAACTAAGTCTCAAGAAGGAATTGAAAAGAGAAAGGCTTCAAAATGGTCCAAGGTAATAAGAGATGATACAAGCTCCAAAAGGATACATATAGCTACACCAATAGTGCACAAGTATGATGATGAGATCACAGCAGAAGAATATGATCTACAAACTTTTGATCTTGGTCCTCTCACCTCCAAACAGGCCATGGAAGATTGGACTAATTTAGTGAGGGCAGTCAATGATAAGCTAAAAGAAGAGATTGAAAAGAATAAAAGATTGGAAAGGGAGATAAGTGCTTGGAGAGCTTACTTCAATCAGTTCAATGAACCATTGAGGAGACAGGATCCAGCAATCACACCTCCACAAGCACTTTCTCATGAGGCTGTAAATCAGATTGAAAAGATGAAGAACCCAGCTCAACTCCTGGATACATGGATTGATGGATCCTATTTGATAGCCAAGGAATTTGTGGGAGAAATGATGAAAATATTTCATAGGGCCATGGTGCATGAGCACCTAGGACTTAGGCTAGTAGTGATTTCTCAATTTTGGCTTGTACTGACCCTAGCCAAGTCAGTTAGTGAATAAGGGCTCCAAGAGGGTCCAAGAGTTAGTGTTTAGAGTCAATGTAGGCCTAGGTTGAGTTCATTCTTCTTAGGTTTGCATTTTGTGCATAAATAGTGGTTTGAGTAGGTAGTTGACCTTCTTGATGGTCAAAAGTGTCAAAACTTGGTATAGGCATTAGGGAGGGTTAAATTAGTCTTGGACATGTTTTAAAAGTCATGTGTGATGAATTAGAATAGGCCTCATAGGTTGAGAAGGCCAAAAAGTGAAAAAAGTGCAAAGTTGCAAAAAGTTGTCATGACAACTTTTGTCCTAATTTGATTAGCGATGGAGTTAGGGATTGTCCAACGCCCTAGAAAGACTCCACACATGGGAAATGCTATAAGAACCCTCTCTTGCACGGTTACCAAGGTTGGAGACTTGGTTTTGTAAGTTCAACAATCTGAAACTACTCATTTTCAGACTAGTTGGCAGCATTTTGGCTTGTTTTGTTCATTTTTGCAAATGCAAATGGATTGAATCCATTAATCCAGCAATGGATTGAATCCATTAATCGGATCCAGCAATGGATTGAGTTTCTTTGGTGTGTTACAGAGTTGTTAGTTTCATTTCAAGCTTTGTAAATAGTTTACATTAGTGTTTTCTTGTTTTGGTTTGCACACAGCCAGTTTTGGCTTGTATATAGCAGTTTTATGTAAAATGATTGCCCCATGAATTCCACACGTGCTTCCATCACGGCCTGTTGGGACATGAAGGGCAACCACTTGTACAGTGTACATATGCAGGGACAAGTGTTGGAGATGATTTTCAATATGACTGTCACCTTGTTCTAGGCGAGTCCAGGAGCAACCCGGCTAGAGGAAACAAGGTGAAATTGAAGTGCAAAGTGCAGGGGTGAATGCCAAACCACCATCTAAGCTTTTGGAGGGGTCCATGAATTTGGGACAGAGTTGCCAATGCAAGGGGAAGCCTTGACAAAATCATTTGATGCCCAAACACCAACTTGACCAGTCACTGCGGGCTAGAAGGCCTACAAACCCTTCAAAACCCTCTTTTTGGGATTAGCATATTGTATGGTGGAGTAAGGAGCCAAAACCACAAAAATCACTTGAGGTTAGGTGTATCTTTGAAGGAAATCCAAACTTGCTAGGGGGTCTTTTGGACCGTTTTCCTCCAAGCCCTAGAAAAGCGGATTTTGGAGGCCTAATAGGGCTAATTCCTTGTAGCCCTTTTCTAGGCAAAATGGTGAAATCGATAAGCAGGGAAAAGATTGCAAACCTCAAATGGACCCAAAATGCATTCAAAACATGTTAGTAGCCACCTCCACACCTCTGCATCAACTCACAACAGTAGAAGGTCAATTTGACAAGTTGAAGCCAAGAAAGCCATAATTGAGCACATGGGAAGCATTGTAACTTGGTAGGGTTCCTAGCTAAAACACTTGAAGCATACACCTTAGAATGGTTAAGAAGCAAGCCCTAGAAGAGATTGAGAAGGACTTCGAGGTCTAGAATGCAATTAGGCCTGGAGAGTTGGTAAAATTGAGCAACACCAACTAGGTGAAGTGTTGAGCAAACTAGGTGAACCCCTATCAAGCCATCCAAGTCCTTGAGATAATTCATAATCTGGTGGTAACAGTTGATGCATTTACTCACACTAGGGATATCAACATCCCAATATTGCAGGTAGTAAGGAAGACTTCAAAACAGATATTGACTCGGGAAAGAATAACAGAAGGTGGAACTCATAATTTCCTACAATGGTCAACTCTACTTTAAATGAAGAAGCTCCTATTTGAGTACATCAATAGCTGGTGCAGCCAAGTTGAAGACAATATACATCCTATCCAAGACAAGGTATTTGAGGTATTATGTGTTATCCTTGACAGAAGGATAGAAGTTGAGACAGATGTGGATATCCAAGAATTGGAGAAGAGAGTAAAGGTCATCTTTGGTAGAGAAAACGGTTTAATCATGGAAGACCAACTGAACCAGATGCATGCTACCAGATTCTTAATTGACAAGACAAAAGAGCTTGAACAAGGATGGGAAATGACTCTTCTTGCAACCTTTGATGATGCCATTTACTTGGAGGAACAAATGAAAAATCTGCCTAATATCCCAATATCTGAAATTGAAGGAATAACGTCCAGATTCATCGAATATGCCAGAAAAGAAAGAGATAAAGGGAACAAAATTCTAGAAGAAAAGTTGTTATGAATTGATGTGGCAATTCGATTTCCATTGGAGGATGTTTCCTCGTCATTTGTGCCAATTTCTATTGGCTATGCTTTGATAATATTTATCTAGATAGGGTTTTGTTTGTAGCAAACCCTAATTAGGGTTTAGGTGTCAAAATCTCAGCCATTGATCTTCATTTAATCTGGGCCATTCATTGTATTTGAGAGTGCTATATAAGCTCCACTCTTTTAATTTTGTAAAGGTTAATAAGGAGAAGAGAGAGTAGTTAATAGTTAACAATTGATAGTGAATAGTGAGAGAGCAATAATAGCAAGAGTTAGACTTGAAGAATTGTTGTTATTTGGTCATTGGATTAATGAAACATTGAAGTTATGGTGTTTCACTCAATCCTTGAAGCTCATTACATGGTTCTTCTATCTTCTTAAGCTAATCTTTTGATGATAATTTTAGTATTACATTTCATGGTGGAATGTTGTATTTGATGCATTATGAAGCTCGTTATCCAGACCACTAGCTTTCTTGCTGATTGTAAGCAAGCCTTGTGTGGTTAACTGGAGCATTATAAAAGTGTTTAAGTTCGATCATCGTTTAACCCTGGATATACATTCAATTGATGGTGTCTATGGTTGATAGTGATTTGAAAACCTTAAAACATCCCTAGAAGGTTGCATTAGTTCTAGCAAAGTTGTTTGTGTATGGCAATGCTATAACTAGTTGAGTTTCACTTGTATTGTTTCTTCATCCATTCATGCTAGAATAGTTTAGGATTCCCTCTAAACCCTGACCTTTTGCCCCTTTTTTTAAGTAGTATTAGGGAAAATCCTTACTGCATACCATCTGCTTATCAATCGTTGAGTCTTTTCAAATCATAAATGCCCTTTGATGAAACAGTAATTACAACGACCAACTAGGCTTATCCACACGTAGAGATCCTACATTCAGAACCTTGGAGTCTTTCTCTGATGAACCTTAAGCAAATCTTCAGCATCCAAAAGATTTTGTTCAAGAGAGGGTAAGATACTTTCGTATTTTATTCTGAGTTTGCATGTGCCTAGTGAACACATCAACAGGAAGGTACATGACCTTAGGAAGAAATTCACTCTAGGACCTTAGCAAGGACATAACTCAAAATTTGCTCTAGGAGCTCTCCAAGAACATAATTCAAAATTCGCTCTAGGACCTCTCCAAGGACATAACTCAAAATTCGCTCTAGGACCTTTGGAAGGTACATGGCAGAGTTCGCTCTCAATCTTGAGTAAGGTACGGGACCTAACGAAAATTTCGCTCCAAAGCTTGATTAAGGTACATGGTCTAGTGAAAAACTCGCTCTAGATCCTTGACAACGCACATGCCCTTGGCAATAATTCGCTTTGGACCCTTAGGAAGGTACATGACTTGAAGCAAAATTCGCTCTAGAGCCTCAGCAAGGTACACATGATAAAATTCGCTCTAGAGCCTCAGCAAGGTACACATGATAAAATTCGCTCTAGAGCCTCAGCAAGGTACACATGATAAAATTTGCTCTAGGCCCTTTGTAAGGTACATGGCTTTGAGTTGACCCTTAGTTCAATTCCTTCCTCTTTCTTCTACCTCATTGATTTGAGCCTTAAGTTTTCCAATCTTTCCACATGAAAGCATCATCAATTTGACCTTTGAGAGCACCTATGGAGGAAATTCACTCTATGACCTTTGGAAGGTATAGGGATCTCATGTGAAATTCAAGGACACAATTCATTCAACCAAGGTTTACTCTTGCAACTAGAAATATGATCAGATAACACAAGAAACCAAGGCATGATCCAAGGGGTTCTAGATCTACTTTCATACTCACAACCGACTGTCTTCACTCCACCCTAAGGAGACCAACCTGACTTGATGACCCTCTAGCTACTTGAGAAACTCTATTGCTTCAATGCAAAGATTAACAGCAAAGACTCTAAGACAACCTAGAAAGCAAAAAATGGGGGTCCCCATTTGCAATGGGACGATGTGTGAATACCTCACAACAGTTTGGATATCCGCATGCTATTGTTTGTGATAATGGTTTTGCTTCTACATCATTGAAATTTTCAAATTGGGCTTTTGAATATGGTATAACCCTTAAGTTTTCATCGAATTATTATCCTTAGGGTAATGGGTTAGCCGAATCTACAAATAAGAATTTGCTAAGTGTGATCGAGAAGTTGCTAAAGAGAAATCCAAAAGATTGGCACACACAATTGAGATTCGCCCTTTGGGCAGATGGAACGAGTGAAGAATTCATTGGGGACTTCCCCATATTTTCTAGTAAATGGCCAAGAGCATGTCTTCCCAGTACAACTGAGAATTCCGACATTGAGATTTATCCAAGATTACATGGAAGGCGAAAATAGAGTGCAAACAAGATTGACACAATTGTGAATTCAGAAGAGAGACATGGCATTATAGAATTTCGCCAAACACCAGGGCGTAGTTAAGAGATGGTTTGACAGACAAGCACGGGTAAAAGCCTTTAGAATTTCTAACCTAGTGCTGTATTGGGACAAAGCCCACAAGAGAAGGGAAGATCATGACAAATTTGACAAACTATGGAAAGGCCCCTATCAGATTGCTAAGATATCGGGAGAAAATGCATTCAAGCTGTGTACCTTAACTGGTGAGGATGTTCCGTTGCCCAGTCAATGGACAATTCCTCAAGCATTACTTCCAACCTTAGGTTTCTTCTGAAGCCTACCCCTTGTATCATAGTTAGAATAGGTTTGCTTTTGGTTTGCCTTAGTTTAGGTCTACGTTCAAGTTTTGCTTAGGTTTAGGTTGGCTTGCTCTGAGGGATATCCACGTGTGATGTGCGAGTTGTTGTTAAGACACACTCTGCATTTCATCGAGTTTTATTCGGTCCATTTCTTGAATGATACCTCATGAAGTTCTTTTGAATTGGAAATTATTTTTGTATAGCATATCATAGGTTGAATCCGTATTTGATGGGATTGGAAAACTTTTATTGTATCTTGATGCTGGCACCATTTGATTATTATATTTTACACATTAATTTTATCCGAGTTCTCGTAATTTTTCAGGTGAAACTGAGGCTAGTGAAAAATCTTATATCCTGCTTCAGTGCCACTGTAATTCTCGAACCCTAGTAAGCTTCATTGCTTACAAGCCAAAGGAATTGACGAAATATGAGAAATGCATGAAAAGAAAATATCATCAAGAAAAGAAAAAAGGAAAAGAAATGCAAAGAATGAAATATCTAAATTGGCTAATGGGAACATGAGAGTAACTCCATCGGGGTTATAGACGCCTAACCGGCAGTGGAGCAATATTTGTGAGATTACAGCGATAACCTCGTCAAGGCTATAGATGTCTGACTGGCAGTGACGCTCTATCCAGGTTGCTTTTGGAGTATGGACAACTCACGTAGCTAGTCCCTTTGGATCCTCTCACTTTAAAATAATCTTGTGAAGGTAATCAACGCAATTGAACACACATGGGTAATCAGTGACTAAGTATCTTGATACAATTTTGGATTCCATCCTTTCAAATGTGTTTTCTAACTTTTTGCTATGTTATGCAAGGATTAATTGAAGGTTCTGGGAGTCGGATTGAGCTTTGTTCTTGAAATGTTCAGGAACATTTCTTCCGTGGAGTCACCAGATGTTGTGACCTTTTCACACATCGCCCCATCACAAACAGAGACACCCTCTTTTCTGCTTTCTACGTTGGTTAGTTTAGGGTTTTGGCAGCATAGTGGACAATTTTTTACGTTCTGTGTCCAAGTTTCGAAGTTTTGATCATGCCTAAGTGTCATTAGGGTTTTTGAAGTTATAGGATCAAGTGTGCAAAAGGTTGATATTTTAATGGTCCTAATTTTGTCTAAGTGTAAGTCCTTTGAGCGTTAACGTGTTTTTCAACGTCCTCGTCAGTGATTTTTAAGTGCCTAGGTGTTTTAGGACCTTTAGGAGTTGTTTTCTTGCTCCGAGGACGTTATTCAAGTTGATTTTGCGCTTTATCCCGATAGGTTTCCTTGTGTTTCGCTCAAATTTTGGTGAATTTGCCTAAGTGCCGATGCATTTTATTGAAAATTCTAAGTGTTCCGGTGATTTTGAGTGGTTAAAATGTTAAATTCCTGATGAAAATCCACATTCTAAGGGTCAAAATGTCAAAATTCCTGATGGAAGGTGCTTTTCCCCCACATTTCTGATGACCCATGGATTTCTCCTACTCAAAATCCTGACTAGTGGTGAATTTCCACTGAATTCCTGATGGACCTATTTTTCCCCCACTCGTTATCCAAACATGGGGCGATTTTCCACCAGGATGCTCAAAATTTGACTAAGTGTGGGATTTCTTCCTGACAACCCACGATTTTCCACCAGGACTACAGATGACTTTAATGAGGACTAAAATGATGATTCCTGATGCCTATCGATTTTCCACCAGGACTTTTATGATGAGATTTTAAGGATTTTTGTGTGGATTGTGATTCCAGACCTTAGGCGAATTTCCACAAGTGATGATTTTAATGATTTTGGGTTCAAATAATTGTCCAGACAAGGGTCGATTTTCCCCCAAGGTGATTTTTTGTACTAAGTGGCAAATTTGAATTGGAACTTCTACTCCAGACACAGATCAATTTTCCCCTAGAGTATTTTGTGCAAGTTAATGAAATTTTTTATTGGGATTTTATCCCAACATGGGGCAAGGATATTTTAATGATTTTTATTGGGATTTTTATCCCAATTAAAATCGATTTTCCCCTTAATGGTCATTTTGATTCAAATTTTGAAATATTTTAATAAAGTGACCCAAATTTAATTTTTACAAATGTTGACGATTATTAATAAAATAAAAACAATTAATAAATGATTTGCAATAAAAACTAAATGATTTTTGCCTTCTAGAAGCAAATCAATTTTCCCCAGGCAAGTACAAGTACAAATGTTTTATCCCACATTGCTTTTGTGGTGGAAGCTCAAGGTGAAAAAATGTTTAAAAGAGAGAGGCCAGTAATATAATATTATTATATTTGCCAAGTGTGTTGCTGACTTAGGCGATTTTTCTCCAACTGAAGAATTTTGGTGAAGTATCAAGTTAACACCATTGGGCTGAAGATTGTTTTCATTGCTTATTTCCCTTCATTTCCAGCCTTGGGCGATTTGTTTGGCTGCCATCGGAGGAGCTTATTTGCAGATTTTTCATACTTAGCGATTTTTTGCTAGGGTGGCGCCATTCCTCTTAGCTGGGCGATTTTTATTTGGGGGTCATTTCCCTCCATTTTGGGGTGCATTTCTTCACCATTTGTGGCGCCATAGCTGGGAGATTGCTGATACACATTTTTAGACCTGATATTTGCCTCCATTGTTGAGATTTTCTACCTCCATTGTGGGCTGGAACTTGGAAGTACATTTTTCAGACTTCCATTTTTCCCAGCTAAATTCCACCTAAGGTGATTTTGTGTAGAGGTTGTTTGGAGGTGTTTTCAGTGAGTTTTCAGAGCTTCCAAGTGCTGTTGCAGGTTGAGACGCCATTGTTACACGCTGTCCTCGGAAAAAATACCATTTCTAGCCACTTTCCTACCTTGGCGATTTTACTTAGAGCTTATTCCTTTGACTTTTCGTGATCATTTTCAAGGCTTTTATCACTTTGCAAGGTGCTGGTAAGTCTGAAACACGTTATTTTCAGACTTGTCCTCAGAAAAGTTTATTTTACCAGCCATACTTACAAACCCAGAATTGATTGTTTTCACCATGGGAAAGTTATTTTCATCAAGACTTTGCATTTTATGTGATTGCAACATGTTTTTAGAGACTAATTTATAGAGTTGCAGGTTGTTTTCAGACTTGCTGGCAGCCATTTTTGACCTCGGAAGGGTGTTCTCGGACATCTTTTGTGTAAAAACACCATCTTTCACACCTTTCCTAGTTCAATTCCCGATCTGGTATACTCCTTTGCACTCTAATTTTGATAAAATTTCTAAGTATAAGGAGGTGTCTTCAAACTTTGTTAAGTCTGAAAATTCATGATTTTAGTGAATTTCATGAGGGTTTCATACCCCAATCTTGTCATATTTACTTTCTATTCATTGAGAATTTGGATAAATTTCCTGATTTCAATTCTTAAAATTGTTTAATCATTAGGAAATCAGAATTTGTTATCAGGAATAATTTTCGAGGTTGCTAACTTCCAACCTCATACAGGTGCAATGTTGAAGTCAACAATTAGCATCCGGAAGGAACAACAAAGGATTGTTGAGACGAGATTCTATCCAAAATCCAAGATGTCATCCAGATGGAAGGAGATTACAGACACGAACATGCATTTCCTGAACATGGACCAAATGCAGCAACGGAAGCCAGATTCCTTCCCTAGCTTATGTAGACATTATGATGAGTGGCATTTATCAAGCCGTTGGATTCCCGCAATCCATACAGTGCAGCAAGATAATCCTGGAGTGTGCATGATGTTATGATCCTTGCTCCCGAATGATCAAGACTCCTAAGGGTGTCATCATTGCCTACCTTACTGAGGATGCGATTGCTGAGGTGTTTGGAATTCCATGTGGAGCAGACATGAAAGATAGAACCAAAGATGAATATGAAGAAAGATATAAGAAGAAGATGGATGCATGCAAGACCGTAGTGAACAAGGAGTGGATGATCGATCCTAGGACTCATCATTCCAAGGCTCCCAAGACACTCATGTGCACAAGCTTCAAAGAGGAATATAGCGACTTGGTATTCCTGCTTAACCGAGTGATGGGGATGACACACGCTGCAATATATGATGAATGGATGTTCTATTTCATCCAGGATTGTCTGAAAGGAACGTTGATCAATTGGTCGAAAATCATAAGTGACAATCTGGATTTTCAACAAAGGAATGTGGAGAGATCCAGGTCATTCGCCATGACTTCCTACCTGGTGTATCTACTTGCACGATCTGTTACCTATAAAGGATTGATATGCAGAGGTGAAGTCAGGAATGGACAAGGGCAATTTAGAAGTTATGAATGCTATCCACAGCTGAACATGTATCGAATTGAAGATTATAAGAGAGTGAATGATGCACTCACTAAGTACATAACATGAATGTTGCAAGGCGGAATCCATAAGAGGTTGTCCAAGGAGGCAACAAAGTTAATAGAGAAATATGGATCGTGGTACATACAGTTTGCCACTTTCACATACCTAAGGATTCATGGATTTTAATCCGAACCTTACAGGCTTCCTAGGTATCCAACAGAAAGAAAGATATTACTTGAGGTGGTGAGACAGCTTTCGAAGTTTGATTCTATCCAGAAGGACAAACATAGAACAGAGATGACATTTCCTATTTCAATAGAGAAGACATTGGAGGTTTGCCAATCCACCGCAACAGCTAGCACAGCAATTGAAGAGCTTGCATTCTATCGATTTGCAACATACAAGAGAAGAGAAAGATTTGATCTGGATAAGAAAGTTGGAAGGATCAAGAGAGATAAGTTCATCCACAAGGCAGACATAGAGGATTATTGGGCCAACCTGATGAACAAGCAAGCAGTGAAAAGAAGAATGTGGTCCAAAATGTCTATGGATTTCATGAGGAAGTGTGGACTTTTCCTCATTCCTGATCAAATATTAGATGATAAGGATCATATGCATCCACAAAATGAGAATGAAATGAATAAGGCAATTCTATTGCCTAATTGGTCAAAACTAGAAGAGACAGATTTGAATGTGTTGATGAGAGAGGTCTTGAGTTTCTCCTGAGGATGGGTAGATTGTCAGATGAATAAGTTAGTTGACATGGGTGTTATCTTCACTTATGAAAAGATGAAACAGGAGGAATCCGCTTCTGAAGATGATCAAAGAACTGTCAGCAACATAAGGATTCATGCGGATGAGGAGAGTCAAGCTCCTTAACGAAGGAACAACACGCTGGGAGAAGTCAAGGCTAGAGGGAAGAATATTGATGAGGTCAAGAAGAAGAAGCAAAAGACTATCATTCCTTCACCTCCCCTCAATGTCTCATCAATCAAGGAAGTTGAAGTGCCAGAACTAAACAAGGAGTTTGAACAATGTTCCAACACATTGATATTACTAGAGAATGTTCAAGATTTACATAATGAGTATGATGATCAGCCAGGATCTCCTACTGTCCTTTTGGAGGTTAGTTTGGGGAAGAATGTATATGATTTGACTAGGAATAATCCTAATGATGATGATGATGTTATCTCGACATTGAGAGAGCTTGATCGAGAGATGTGTCTCGATGATGGTATGGAGATGGCCGCTATTCCTGATTGACTGATG